>NC_073313.1:366564145-366817829 GCF_027595985.1 Sorex araneus
AGCACTGGCAAGTGAAGAGCAGTCAAGGAGCTAGGAAGAACCTTTGAGAGCAGGAGTGCAGTGAATCACATTCACTTTCCTGTTCAGAAGGATCCCAACTTGGATTCATTTCCTGCAGTCACATTTTCAGTAAGAGACTTTATAATTAACTTAGAACTGGGCCTATAAAATAGTAATCTAGGATAAATCTAGACCTAGATGGGGCATTTCTGTGAAGGACTGTTATGGATGTCCATCCTGGCAAACCTGAACTGGCTCTAGGTCTATTTGACCTTTTGAAATCAATTTTAGAAAGAAACTTCCAACCAGTGTGGAAGAAGTGTGGCCCCGAAATATATATATGGTAAAGTTTAAGGGGACTGCCTAACCAGACTGTTAGGATGAGCCCGTGGAGACTGACCTGCAAATGGGCAGGAGCACGAGCCCCATGAAAATGGGCGAGCCATGAGTCATGTGTCCGGACTGGTTTGGAAAAGGTTAACATCTCTTTGCTTGGCTGCCTTGTAGCCTATAGTGTTACATAGAGCAATCTTCCCTCTCTCACTGATCCCTCATCCAGCTCAGCTTGGAATGCAGATATTCTCCTACATCCCCTTATCACTCTAGGTACAAGGGCTGTAGCTCATGTTGCCAGATTGCTTGGCCTTGGATTCTTCTCTGGAGGCTGCGATGACCATTGGACTTGCAAACGTGACAAGAACAATGTAGATTTGCTGTCCTGATATCTTCCTGTAACCCCTTTTCCCATTAATGCTGTCTGAACTGAGTGCATTAGAGCTTTGTACTGAGGATAGTGAATAAAAGAGGCCATGGGATGCTTCTTGGCCACTTCTCTGCCAGAGCGAGCAAGGAGCGTCTCCAGCAAATCTCATTTCTCTGGCTTCTCTTATCTCAGTGCCCCCTACTGAAAGAATATTCACACAACAAAGACTATTCTTTTGTGGGGACTGATTCAATGAGACACTCTTGTCTCCCAGGGGCTATACTGAGTAATTCCCTCAGGAACAACAAGCATCTATATTGCTGTTGTCTTTTCCCTACTACAAATACACATTAGACAATTAAGTTTACTTCTTATTACTATTTGCAGCTATTTGAATAAACACAGTAAGACATAGATTTGAAAACTTAGTTATCTGGGCTCAGGGGCAAACCAGCTGGACTTAACCAGCTGTTAATATCTATCTATGTGTATCTATCAATCTCTATAGTTTTGATATTAATAGAGCTTGTCAGCACTGATTTTAGTTGCTTTATATAATGTGATGTTCCATTTGGTACAGAAAGGTTACCGATAATTAAGTGTTCATGTATTCATCTTTTGATCATTCTATAATTTTCAATCTTGTCCTCTGTTATCTACTATCATTCACTTAAAATCTGTTTTGAATGATCTAAAATAGTTGGTCCTGCGTTTTTAAGGTTACCATTAACCTGTATGATTGCTTTCCCATCTTTTACTTTGAGTCTGTGTTTATCGTTAATGTTAAGTTGTGTCACTTATAAGCAGCATTAGCTTAGTGTTCCTAAACACTCTGCCTCCTCTATGCACTTTGATTTGTAAGATCAGTCCATTGACATTTAGAGAAACTTTTTAAAAAAAATTTAAATTTTATTGAATCACCGTGAGATAGTTACAAGACTTCATGTTTGGGTTACAATCTCACAATGATCAAACACCCATCCCTCCACTAATGCACATTCCCCACCACCAATGTCCCAGGTATACCCTCACTTTCCCACCCTCCCCCTGACTCTATGGCAGACAATATTCCCCATACTCTCTCTCTACTTTTGGGCATTATAGCTTGCAACACAGACACTAAGAGGTCATCATGTTTGGTCCATTATCTACTTTTGGCATGATTCTCCCATCACAACTGGTTCCTCCAGCCATCATTTTCTTAGTGATCCCTTTAGAGAAACTATTAGAATAAATGAACATGTTGTCATTTATAATGGACCCAGGTGTCTTTGAACTTAAACTTTGTGTCTCCAGCCTTTGTTTTCTTCCCTAACACTCTGATATCTTTTTGTTTTGTAATGATAAAGTGACATTGCCTGCTTTTATGTTTTGTCTAAGATATTTTTGTCTTGATATTACCATGAGTTTTACATCCAGACTTCTGAGATATTTTCCACTATTAAATTTAAGTATGTCTTAAGTTCTTTCATTTTTTTTAACTGAATCAATGTGAGATACAGTTACAAAGCTTTCATGATTGAATTTCAGTCATACAATGATTGAACTCCCATCCCTCCAGCAGTGTACATTTCCCACCACCAATGTCCCCGGTATCCCTCCCAATATTAGCACCCATTTCACCCCCTGCCTTTTTGGCAGATGCTACATCTCACAAATTTGGGGCATTATGGTTTGCAATACAGATGCTAAGAGGCCATGCTGTTTGATCCTTTTTCTATTTTTAGCACACACCACCCATTCCAATCGATTCCTGCAATCATAATTGACTTAGCATTCACTTAGTGGTCTCTTCCATATCCCAATTGCCTTCTACCACAGCACATGAGGTAGGTTTCCAAACAGTGCAGCAATTCTGCTGTCCCTGTATCTATTGTCCTTGGGTGTTAGTCTGATATCATGTTATTTTATACTCCACAAATGAGTGCAATCATTCTATGTATGTCCCTCTCTTTCTGACTCATTTCACTTAGCATGATACTCTTCAAGGCTAACCACTTATAAGCAAATTTCATAAGTCCATATTTCCTAACAGCTGCATAGTATTCCATTGTGTAGATGCACCAAAGTTTCTTTAACCAGTCATCTGATCTCAGGCACTCGGGTTGTTTCCAGATTCTGGCTATTGTGAACGGTGCTGCAATAAATATAGAGGTGCAGATGTCATTTCTACTGTGCTTTTTTGCACACCTGGAATATATTCCCAGAATATATTGCAGGGTCATATGGAAGCTCAATTTCTACTTTTTAAACAAATGCCCATACTTATTTTTATTTTTATTTTTTTGCTTTTTGGGTCACACCCAGCAATGCTCAGGGTTTGCTCCTGACTCTGCACTCAGGAACTACCTCTGGCAGTGCTCTGTGGACCATATGGGATGCTGAAAATTGAACCTGAGTCTCGCACATGCAAGTTAAAACTCCTCCCCGCTGTGCTATTACTCAAACCTCAAGAAATGCCTGTATAGTTTTTCAGGAAAGCTGGATCAGTTGACATTCCCACCAACAATGAGAGTGAGTCCATTTCACCCTGCATCCATGCCAGCAATGGTGGTTCGTGTTCTACTTGAGATGTGCCAGACTCTGTACTGTAAGATGATATCCCATTGTTGTTCTGATTTACATTTCATCAGGATTAGCAATGTAGCACTGTAGTCCCATTGTTTATTGATTTGCTGGAGCTGGCACCAGTAACGTCTCCATTATGAGACTTGTTGTTACTGTTTTCGGCATATGGAATACACCATGGGTAGCTTGCCAGGCTTTGCCTTGCAAGTGGATACTCTCGGTAGCTTGCCAGGCTCTTCGAGAGGGACGGAGGAATCAAACCTGGGTAGGGCACCTGTAAGGCATATGCCCTACAGGCTGTGCTATCACTCCAGTTGAATAGCAATGTAGATTTTTTTTTATTTTTTAAATTTTATTGAATCACGGTGAGATAGTTACAAGCTTTCATGTTTGGGTTACAATCTCACAATGATCAAACACCCATCCCTCCACCTGTGCACATTCCCCACCACAAATATCCCGGGTATACCCCCTCTTTCCCACCCTCCCCCTGCCTTCATGGCAGACAATATTCCCCATACTTCTCTCTACTTTTCAGCATTATGGCTTGCAACACAGACACTGAGAGGTCATCATGTTTGATCCATTAACTACTTTCGGAATGCAATCATATCCCAAATGGTTCCTCCAGCCATCATTTTCTTAGTGATCCCTTCTCTATTCCATTTGCCTTCTCCCCTCTGCTCATCAAGCAGTCTTCCAGCCTTTTGGCCATTTTTATTTCTTTTCAGGATTTTTCTTTTCATTCTGTTATCCCCATTTTTTCATGGTGTTGGAGGTTTCTTTCTTGTACATTTCTACTAGTGTCTTGTATACCCTGGATACTAATCCCTTATCTGATGGGAATTGGGTAAGTAATCTTTCCCATTACCTGTGCTCTCTGTAATTTAGTCACTGTTTCTTTGATGTGCAGAAACTTAGTTTAAAGTAGTTCCATTTGTTTATCTTTGCTTCCACTTACTTGATCAGCTGTGCTCTATCTTTAAAAATCCCTTTAACTTCAATGCCATAGAGGATTTGCCTACATTTTCCTCCATGTACCTTATGGATTCAGATCAGATATTGAAGTCTTTGATACCTTTTGACCTGACTTTTGTATCTAATGTTAGACAGACTTATGAGTTCATTTTTTGAATTTAGGTTTCGAGTTTTCCCAGAACCACATTTTCAAAAGCCTTTCCTTGGTCCACTTCATGTTCTGTTCCTTTATCAAAGATTTAAGTGATTATATATTTGGAGTCTGTGTCAGAATATTCAACTCTATACCATAGTTCTGTGGGTCTGTTTCTATTCCAAAAACATGTTGTTTTAATTACTATTGTTTTGTAGTACAGTGGGAAGTTGGGGAAGGTGATTCTTTTTCCCAAGAATTGCTTTAGCTATTTGTAGGGGCTTATTGTTCCATATGAATGTCAGGAGTGGTTTATCTATTTCGTTGTCATGAGTATATTTATAGGGACAACATTGAATCTTTATAATGCATTAGGTAGTATTAACATGTTGACAATGTTAATCCTCCTGATTCATGAGCAGGGGATGTATTTCCATTTCCTAGTGTCCTCTTTTATTTTGTGAAGTATTGTTTTTGTACTTTTCTTCATATAGGTCCTTCACCTCTATAGTTAAGCTGATTCCAAGGTACTTGCTTTTCTGAGGCTGTTTTTTTATTAATATCTCTTTCTTCTCTTTCATTATTTGTATATAGAAAAGCCATGGATGTCTGAGTATTGACTTTGTAATCTGCCACTTTACTATACAAACCTATTGTTTCTAGGAAATTTTCTGTAGAGTCTTTAGGATTTTCAAATTATAGTTTCATGTCATCAACAAATAGCGATAACTTGACTTCTTTCTTTCCTATCTGAATGTTCTTGATATATTTTTCTATCCTAACTGCTATGGCAAGTACTTCCAGTACTATATTAAATAGAAGTGGTGAAAGCAGGCAACCTGTCTTGTCCCTTAGAAAGAAAGATCTTAGTTTTTCCCAATTGAGAATAATGTTTGCCATTAACATACAAACAACAGCTGAGGACATTTATTGTCTCTGAACTAGTTTTGCAAGAAATTACTAAAAAAGGTCACCCACAAAAAGCAGAGAAAAATCACACAGAAGCTGAAAGATACGTAAAGACATAAAATGAGGGTAGACAGAGTATATATGAAACTCATAATCTGGGATCTATATTCACTATATCACTATATTCCCATTGCTAGTTGATTTGCTCTAGCGGGCACCAGTAATGTCTCCATTGTGAGACTTGTTGCTACTGTTTTTGGCATATCGAATATGCCATGGGTAGCTTGCCAGGCTCTGCTGTGTGGGTGAGATACTCTCTGTAGCTTGCCTTGCTCTCCAAGAGGGACGGAGGAATCAAAACTGGGTCGGCCACGTGCAAGGCAAATGGCCTACCCGCTGTGCTATCACTCCAGGTCTATATTAACAAACTTTAATCTTGACAGGAGAAATAGGCTGAGAACTTCATATATAAACAAAATAGTAACTTCACAGAAAAAAAATTTAGAAGAAAGTAACAAGAAGAGGCAAATGGAAGCAGATCACTACATAAAAGTCCGCAATCAAACTGCAAGTGGAAAAAATAAGGAAACATCAAAAGAACAATATCAAATGGTAAAACACTGAAAAATATCATAGAAAAATGACACCAAATTTCTTTATGTCAATTATTTTTCTAAATGTCAATGGATTTAATATCCCCATCAATGGCACAGATAGCTAGATGGACCACGAAACAAAACCAAGCTTCTGCTGCTTAAAAGAAATACACTCAAACTCTCACAATAAACATGGCTCAGAACAAAGTTTGGAAAACAGTCAAAGCAATTGGTAAACTGGAAAAAGAAGGGGGCTAGCTATGCTTTTATCAGACTAAGTGGCATTCAGGCTCAAGGTAATTAGAATGGAAATGGGCATTATAAATTGACTAGGGGATCAATTTATAAAGAGGACTTAACATTTTTAAAAAAGAGAGAAAGAATAATGTCTGCTGTAGGCTTGTGGTAATGTCTTTGACTATGAATAAAGTTCTTTTGATTCACATTTTGTTGAAAGTTTTTCTCATAAATGGGGCTGGATCTTGTCAAATGTCTTCTCTGCATCTATTGATATGGTCATATGGTTTTATCTTTCCTTTTTTGATATGGTGTATTACATTGACTGATTTGACAGTGTTGAAACATCCTTGCTCCTTTATTGTGCCGTATGATCTTTTTTTTTGATGAGTCATTCGTTTCTATTTGCTAGTATTTTGTTGAGGATCTTTGCTCCTGTGTTCATCAGCGATATTGGTATATAATATCCTTTGTATGTGTGTGTGTGATGTCTCTGTCTGCTTTTCGCATTAGAATAATATTTGCCTCATAGAAACTGTTTGGAAATGTTTGTTTGTTCAATTTCCTTAAAAAGCTTGAATAAGATTAGGAATAGATCTTCTTAAGGCTTGGAAGAATTCAATAGTGAACTGGGTCAGGGTTTTAGGTTTTTGGGAGACTTTTGAGTACTATTTCAATTTCTTTGATAGAAGTAGGTCTGTTTAGGTATTCCAAGTCTTCTTGGGTCAGCTTTGGGAGACTATAGGGGTTCAGGAAATTATCCATTTCTTCTAGATTCTTTTGGTTCATGGAATAAAGATTCTCAAAATAATCTGATTATTTTTTGAATTCCATGATTTCTTTTACGATGTCCTCTTTTTCTTTTCTAATTCTGTTTATTAGAGTTTCCTCTCTTTCTTTGTGAATCTTGCTAGTAGTATACTACACTTGTTTATTTTCTCAAAGAATCAACTCTTGGTTTTACTCATGTTTAAGAATGTTTTTTAAGCTTCCATCGCATTAATTTCTGATCTAAGCTTCATTGTTTCCTTCCTCCTGCCTAGTTTGGGGTCTGTTTGTTGGTCATTTTCCAAGATCTTAAGCTGTGAGGTTGTTACTTAAGCGGGCTTGCTCTTCCTTTTAGAATTATAAACTTTCATCTTTTTTTTTTGCTTTTTTTTGGGTCACACCCGGCGATGCACAGGGGTTACTCCTGGCTCTGCACTCAGGAATCACCCCTGACGGTGCTCAGGGGGCCATATGGGATGCTGGGAATCGAACCCGGGTCAGCCGCATGCAAGGCAAACGCCCTACCCGCTATGCTATTGCTCCAGCCCCAGAATTATAAACTTTCATCTTAACACTGATTTTGCCATATCCCATAAGTCCTGGTAACTCATGCTTCATTCTCGTTTGATTCCTGATGTAATGAAAGACTGCCTACCAGTGCCCATAATAAATCCCATGAAGTTATAGATTTTCTTTTTTCAAAAATTGTTATTGAATCACAGTGAGATAGTTACAAGCTTTCATGTTGGGTTACAATCACACAATGATCAAACACCCATCCCTACACCAGTGCACATTCCCCACCACAAATATCCTCGGCATGCCTCTCACTTTTCTCACCCTCCCCCTGCCTCCATGGCAGACAATATTCCCCATACTCTTTCTCTACTTTGGGGCATTATGGCTTGCAACACAGACACTGAGAGCTCATCATGTTTTTTCTGCTATGTACTTTCAGCACACATCTCCCATCTCGACTGATTCATCCAGTCATCATTTTCTTAGTGATCCCTTCTCTATTCCATCTGCCTTCTCCCCTCTACACATGAAACAGTCTTCCAGCTATGGAGCAATCCTCCTGGTCCTTGTATCTACTGTCCTTGTGTGTCATTCTCATGCGATGTTTTTCTATACTCCACTAATGAGTGCAGTCCCTCTATGTCTGCCCCTCTCTTTCTGACTCATTTCACTTAGCATGATACTCTCTATGTATCCATTTATAAGCAAATTTCATGACTTCATCTCTCCTAACAGCTGCACAGTATTCTATTGCGTAAATTTACCAAACTTTGTTTAACCAGTCATCTGTTCTGGGGCACTTGGGTTGTTTCCATATTTTGGCTATTGTGAATAGTGCTGAAATGAACACATAGGTACAGATGACATTTCTACTGTGTTATTTTGCATCCTTGGGAGATATTCCTAGAAGTGGTATTGTGGGGTCATATGGAAGCTCAATTTCTAGTTTTTGAAGGACTATCCATATTGTTTTCCAGAAAGGCCGGGCAAATTGACATTCCCACCAACAGTGAAGGAGCGTCCCTTTTCCCCACATACCCACCAGCACTGGTTGCTTTTGTTCTTTTGAATGTGTGCCAGTCGTTTCAAATTAGTTTTCTTTCAGTTATCACCCATTGCCTCTCCCAGCCTTGGGATAACACAATCAACTCTTCCATGTATTGACTGCGAATCATGACCATGGTCTATTGCTCAAGAATAAACCAAATGTTTCTGCTCAGCCATTTATCAAAAGACAAGGTGACCACATTCCGTGCTGGACTGGAGCCTTCAGCAGAATGTCTGGATTTGTCCTACTGATTCTCAGGTGTTGGGGACGTGCCTAGGCACCCCCTGCCTCTGTCCCTGTAAACAAGGACTGGGTGAGGAGGGGGCCTAGGCACCCCCTACCTTAGTTCCTGGAAACAGGAATGAGTATGGAGAAACTTGGCATGAGGCGAGTCATCCCCTGACAGCCGACCTTGACAAGCAGCTTGGCCACCATGCTCTAGTGATTTGCCTCGTGAGAAAAGTTGAAGGGCAACCATGCTCTGGCAGCTGGACTCGAGAGGAGGCTGAAGGGTGGATTGACTCGCATCTGCCATGGCCATGCCCAAGGCCACATCTGCTTTCCCATGTTTCTCAAGGCTGAGAGAAGGAACCAAAAAACAAGTAATATTGGCAAAAATAAAGTTGCCTGCGCCGC
This sequence comes from Sorex araneus, assembly GCF_027595985.1. NCBI lineage: Eukaryota > Metazoa > Chordata > Mammalia > Eulipotyphla > Soricidae > Sorex > Sorex araneus. The sequence goes on from NC_073313.1 coordinate 366,573,241, forward strand.
TTGATTAATAATGTTTATGACCCTTTATGTAACCTGCTGATCATTGCTAAAATTAGACTATATAAACCCGCTTGGATTTCAATAAACTTGCTGTATGCCCCATATTGCATGCAGTCCTCCCTAGCCCACTCAACTCTCATTCCCTCTTTCCGGCCGAGGTTCAAGTTGGCCGCGCAGGCCGCTGCACTCAGGAAGCTGTGGTTGAGATAGGGAGGCAAAGTTTCTATGTCCCAAACAGGGAAACACAGTAAACAGAAGATGAAAACCACAAAAAAGACCGCACAAGATAAACGTGATTTTAATTAAATTTGCCAAGCGGATATGAGTAGACCCCAGAACCTGAGACACTGTCACTGTCCCTTGAGTTTCTATTTTCACTGGTTGTGGAAATAAACATTCTGCTTGTTAGTCGGGGGTGACTGAGGTAGACAAGTGATGAGGAATGAGGTTGGGGGTGACGAGAAGCCCCTTCACGCAGGACTAGAGGTCAGTTTTCAGCTCATTAAAATTAGGCACCTGGCTGCACCTTATGCACCACCTTTAGGCGTTTGCTTCTGCAGGCTCCTGCTGCTCTCCAGTCTTGCTAAGATTCTTTTTAAGCAACAGTATCATAGTAATGATAGTCATGATAAGGAATAGTAATAAGAGAAGTGCAACAAGGATCCAGAATAAAATTTCTCCACTACTATTTTTTTCAGTGAAGATGTAGGGTCGATCCTGTATAGGTAGAAGGATCAGCAGTTAAGGACACCAGAAAACATCCATGTGCCCACCAATGTCTGTTTCAGTCCCCAAGCCAAAAATAGTACATTCTTCTACATGTCAGTAGCTCTTCTCCACCTCACACACTCCTATTCTCTTCCCACCCATCACAAGGATGCCTAGGGAACAGAGATTTGGATACAGATTATAGTATAAAGCCAAAAGAAAAAAACACTGGAGAAAGACATGGATCTGTATACCTGATTTTCTTCTTCCATTAACCATATCTCTCTGCTCTCTTTTATTTGAAAACAGTGGGTTGTCCTGCTGAGTGGAGCCCCAAAGTAGAAGCTGAAATGTTCTGACTCTACGCTTATTGTGAGAGAAGCCATGTTCAGGAAAAATTACCTCACAGTGGAGGAGACTGAGACAGGGCTGAGAAAGGGAGTCCAAGGAGGGCTCTGTCTAAGATGGGAATGGCTACTTAGAGATGGTCACACTGGGCTTGGAAGACTGTGAACATACTCCGTGTGCCAAGGCAAGAGACAGAGGATGAGGAGGGCAGAAGCAGCAGCGGAGCAGGGGCTATCGTGGGGTCAAATGGGGATCTGATCCAGCTATAAGACCACAGGGTCTGTTCTCATGACAGAGAGCTCCCTCTCTGGGACTATGTAGATCTCCCTCAGGACTATCCAACAGGCAGTAGGGACCAGAGACCAGGGGAGGGGTCAAGCAGCCCTGTCAGAACTTGTGGACAACCAGGTAAACCATGTGTTCTGGCAGGAACTCTGGGATGGATGGAAGGATAGAGAGGAGTGGGTGGAGATACTAGCTAATGATTTTGTACATGAACCAAGTAATGGCAGGTAGTGCCTGGAATAGGAGGTAGTGGTGGAAGGATAAAAGAGGCATCATATCCCAAAATAGAACGTGTATCTTGAATTTGCTTCAATTTCCTCTTCCAGCTGCTTGCTCCAAGACAGCTCCTCCTCATGGGTGCAGGGCAGAGGATGTCTGAGACCTCTCAGTATGCTAATGTCTGGTACTGGCCAGTGATAGCACACTGCCTCCCTGAAAGTTTCCCCTCACCTCCCTAGAGACTGTTATTTTCACCTTCCTTAACCTGGTTCCCTAATCCTGAGAAGCTCAGAAGTTTCAGGGAAATAGGGAGGTGGGGAGATTGAAAGGGAAAAATTGAAAGGGAATAATGATAAAGTCTCCTGGAGTTGTGGTTAGGGTTGGAGGGGAGCAGTATCTGTGCTTCCAGAGGGAGGTGAATACTCCTTTCCAGACCCCAGGCATCTGTCCCAGAATCCAAGTAAGACATTTACTTACAACAGACGGACACTCGAGTTTATTTCGACTCAGTCTGAAGTCAAATGTACTGGACTTCCACATAAAGGGTTGCAACTGGAGAGAGAGAGAGCACAACTGAATTCTCTTCAAGGCGAAGAAAGACCTAAGACTTACCCATCATTTAATGACTTTGCAAAGATGAGGTGAAAAAAGCTGAGTCCAGAGTCAGATATAGACCAGCAGCCTGAGCTGGAACTAACCCTAATCTCGACCTCACAGAGTGACAGGTAAGTAATGGTGGGGACAATGTGGGACCATAAGTCTGTGCCATTCATTCACACAGGAAGTGTCTTGTTCTTAGGAGATATTGACTTGACAGGGAGTGTAGAAGTGCAGGACCTTGAAGCTCCCTGTACTGCCTCTCCTTTGCATTTTCAATTTTTTTTCAGCGTAATAGCCACGGAATTTGAACTTTATACAGGGGTAATAATCATCTATAACAATTTCTTGGGATGACTACTGGTTCAAATTTTGAAGAATTTAATTTTTGCTTCCACATGCTCGGGCCGAACATCATGCAGGAGCGGCCGTGCAACAAATCACCATAAAGGGAAATATATATATGTGTGTGTGTATATATATATATATGCCTCTCAGAGAGCCCGGCAAGCTACCAAGAGTATCCCCCCTACACGGAAGAGCCTAGCAAGCTCCCCATGGCATATTCAATATGCCAAATGCAGTAACACTAACAGGTCTCATCCCCTGACCCTGAAAAAAGCTTCCAATTGTTGGCTAAAACAACTAAGGAGAAGCTGCTAAAAACTCAGGGCTGGAACATATGGAGACATTGCTGGTGCCTGCTCAAATAAATTGATGAACAACGGGATGACAGTGACACAGTGATACAGTGTAGCCTAGTCAAGTTCAGAAAAACTCTGAAAACTTTACTACCATAACATGTTTGACACTTGGATTGTCACCCTCACGAGATGGAAGCTTTCTCATAGACTTCTATGTTGGGCACAGGCCTTGTAACGCCTGCTTGCTTTCCCTGAGAAAGGAATGAGCATGGGAAAAACTAGGCATGTGGGAGCACCATGCCCTGGCAGGCGGTTGACCCTATGAAGGGGGAGGCCGAAGGGAAGGCTGCACCTGATTCAATTGGCCGGGCCAGGAGCCACATTCCCACTCCTGAGAGAGTTCAAGGGACTGTCTGCATACACAGCTGCGAAGCAGAATAACATATAATGTAGCTCACTCAACTTGCAACCCTTGGCTTTCCCACGGAGTGTTCACTACATACTATAAAAGAAAATGAACTTTGGAATAAAGTCACTGTATGTTTCAGACAGTCCTCCCTACCCCGTCTTCAGACCTCATTCCCTCTCTCCTACCAAAATTTGAGTAGACTGTGAGGAATGCAGCAGTTTTACATATTATTGTTGCTTTTAATATGGGCCTCCGAATCTGTGCTAGAGGGTCTCATAGACTTTCCCAGTGACACAGGTCCTGGAAGTTCAAGATTGATGGTAGAGTGTTCTGTCTGGGTATGTGGCACTCTTTAGTCTCAATGATGCTGGCGGTTGCTTGAAATATTGATAATGAAGGAATTAGAAATCAAAGAGGAACTGAAACACTCTAATAATGATCCAGAAGCTGCTTCCCATCCAAGTCCCCAGCATATAAACATGTAGGAGAACCCCTGGCAGATGACCAAGATTGGGAGTTTGACCTCATGTCAATGATTTGCAAAATTCACTCTGAATGCTATATGTTCTACTGTTCTGTACATCCTGTATTTTTCTTGTCTGCTCCTAATCCCCAGGTTCTTCCCAGGAGGGCAGGGAAAGATTGCCTGCCAGCTAATACCCACTCCTGTCCCATATTTTTGCTTTTTACTTGGAGAAGCGCATTTTTCATGTCCCTTAGTGACACTAGGAGAGAAAATGGGATGAAGTAAACACATCATCTCAGTCCTGTACCTGCAAAAAAGTAAACTGTATGGAGCAAGGGAAGCAAATGAACTGACTCAAATCAGGGTCCCTCATTCTACCCTGTGCTTGCAATTCAGCAGTAAGTTGTTTGAGAATCAAGGATTGGAAGAAACTAAGGCGTGGACAAACACAGGTTGGTTCACACCTTCAATATGTTTTCGCTGACAATTCTTTAGATCTGAAAAAAGCTGGCAAACTTGACATCATTAAACATCTAGTAACAAAATAGACGAGTTACAGGAAAGGCTATTGGATTACAGTGTTTTTTCATGAGTGCAAAAATCAAATGATGCAGATGGAGAGCCTATCAATCTCTCATTTCATTAACACCTTGACCTCAGGAACAGCTTGCCTATTATCTCTTGTCAATTATGTGCCCTTTCCTTCACTCTGTATTCTCTCCAGGTACTTGGTAATCACTTCTGACAACTCCAGTAAGAGCGTTATTAGTCCTGGCTGAAATTCGCAATCTCTCCTATCAGTCATTCTAACCCAGCTTTAGTCTCCATCATTTGATTCAAGTTCTGATCAAGGTCAGCAATAGTCGCCACGTTGCCAGATACAATGATTTTATTTTCTGTCTTCATCTTCTTCAAATTTCAGTCACATTTGTCAAAGTCCACTCCCTCCAAAAAACTCAATTATCTTAACTTGCTGAAAATATCATTCTTAAAATTTCCCCTCTATTTTCATCGTCAACTAATATCAAAAGTGGAAATAAATATATATTTGCCTTCCAAGAGGTGAAGTTGAGAGGAAGGGGGCAAATATGAGAGAGAATTTGGGAACATTGGCAGAAGGGAATTGACTCTGGTGGGGTGATTGGTGCTCTAACTCAACTATACAAACTTTGTAAATCATGGTGCCTTATAAAAATTTTAAAAATGATAATTCAATCCTTTAATTTGAATATGCAAGATTATGGTGACAGAGAAAGTAATATGAAAGTAATAAAAACTCACCAGAATAAAATATGAGCAGAACAGAGATAATAGTTACAAAATGTACAAATGACTGCAGTATAAATGATAATAAATCCTGAGATCTCAATAATCTCATCAAAATCAATAGCTAAACTCACCAAAGAAGTGACACAGAGTGGCATACGGATCAGACAATTGAACCAAATGTTCTCCCTACGAGTTACACATCTGAATAATCAGAGTAAATATATGTGCAAAGCAAAAGTCTGGAAAACCATCTTATAGGAAAACAACTACCAAATGGGATCAGGAGGCAGGGAGTGGTGGTGGTGGAAGCATTGGGTAACAACGCATATGTCAAACAGCATAGATTTCAAATTATAACAAATAGCTTCTACATGAAAGTAGACATCTGAATACAGATGTCAACAGCTACATGGATAAAAGCCCTGTATGTTACTTATTAAGTAAATGAAAATCAAACTAGAATATATCACAGCATTCTAGTGAGATTGGCACACATAAGAAAATGAACAAAAATAATCAGTCCTGATACGGATGTGCCCAAGAAAGTCACCCTTATCCACTTCTGTTGGGAATCTAGACTGCGTCTGCCTTCATGGAAATCAAACCAGACACTTTATAGTCCAGCAATCCCACCACCTCCACTCTCAGCATCTTCCTGTCATTTTCATTCTTCTCTGTTGGGTAGTACTTTGCTACTCCTGCAGGGAGCTTAAGGTTTATTGAGCCACTCCTACAACAGAGCAACTGAGGCACAACTAATAATCCTATCCTGCTTTTCTCTTTCCTTTATGTCATTTGTATGGTTTGTTTAGCAATGTCTTTTTGTATGAGCACAGTAAGAGATGTCAAGCTTAACATTTGGTTCTTCCTGAGGACATACCATTGTATATTCCAGACCACAATCCTCAGGCCAGGTTAGTCTTCCCAACCCCAGTAGGGTCTTTATTCAGTTACCTCTCTGGGGTCATGACCGAGTTTGTCAATGATCATGCTCTTAACTTAGAGTTAAGTAATATGGCACTTGGCCTGGTGCATTTTGATGAAAGGGTAGCTCACAACTTGCCCTCAGTCCATCAGTCCTTCAGCTGCTCTTGGAGTGCTAAGAACTAAGGGCAACTGAGGTTTAATTCAAGTAAATACTTATGTTCAAAAGTAAACATTAATTTGGAGTCCATTAACTCCCATATTACATAGGATAACATCAATTGTCTTCCTGTGTCTATACAAAAAGGACATTGCTAAATAAACCATGCATATGACATAAAGGAAAGAGAAAAGCAATATAGGATTATTCATTGTGCTTCAGTTGTCCTGTGGTAGGAGTGGCTCAATAAACCTCAAGCTCACTGTGGGAGCAACAAAGTGTTATCCTTCTCTTCCTTCTTTTTCTCAACTACTTGTTATTTTGACAAGCTTACTCTGAGAAAAAGATGGATTTCAGACCAGGCATTTCTTACAGATAGAAAGGTGCAAGGAATTGTGTAAAATGAGAAACAATTTCTTGCCAAAAGGCATTTGGGATATGGCATTTATATTAGACAAAAAAATTAAGTGATTATGAGCAATTCTCTTTATTTTTACACTACATATCTAGATTTATTTACTGTTATTGCTATCCTTATTTTCTAATTGAATCACAGTAGATACATAAGTGGTTTATAATTGGGTTTCAGTGTTTCAACACCCATGTTTAACCAGTGTATATTCCCCACAATGTCACAGTTTCCCTCCTGCCACCCCCCCCACTACCTGCTCCATTGCCAGTCATTTCCGTCTCTCTTTCTCTTTCTCTTTCTCTCTCTTTCATTTTTCCTCCTCTCCATTTCTCTCTTTCTCTCTCTTTCTCTCATGCCTCCCTCCTCTCTCTCTGTCCTCACTCTCTATCTCTCTCCCCTCTGTGGGAATTATGGTCCATAACACATGTATTGAAAGATTAACAAGTATTTCCCTTCATCAACTTTCAACATGCAAACCTTGTCCAAAGTGATCATTTCTATTTTTGTCACACTGGTCCCTTCTCTATTCTTACTGCCCATTGCCCCCAACACACCTGTGGCAAATTTCTAGCCATTGATCAGTCCTTTGGGCCGCTGTTTTACCTGGTCTTGGATATCAGCTTTATACTATTTTTTTATATCCCAGAAATGAGTGCAGTCATTCTATATCTGTCCTTCTCCTACTCATTTATCTCACCATGATACTCTCCAAGTGCATCCATTTATAATTTAAATCTCATGACTTCATTTTTCCTAACAGCTGCCTAGTCTTCCATTGTGAATATGAACCATGTTTCATTATCTAGTTGTATCCTCTAGGCATTCAGGTTGTTTCCAGATTCTTGCTATTGTGAATAGGGCAGCAATAAACATAGAAGGCTTCTTTCTTTTAGAGAAGTGTTTTTTATTATTGGGTCCTTTGCTTCTTTATTAAAATACAGAAATCCAAAACTGTGTGGCCGCTAGTGCGGCTGCTCAACCTCACATTGCTTCATTCTCAGCAATGGAAAACAAATTATCAAATGCTTCCTTTTCAGCTGGGAAAGTGGGGGTGTGGGGGGAAGGTATACTGTGATTCTTGGTGGTGGGATATGAGCACTGGTGATGGGATGGGTGTCGAGCATTGTATAACTTAGACTTAAACCCGAAAGCTTTGTAACTTTCCACATGGTGATTCAATAAAAGAATACAATGCTCTGCTCCCTTAGACTTTGATCAAGAGGTCTTCTAACCCATTTTGGCACCCAGATCGTCTTCTTGCAGCAATGTATCTAGACTCTGAACTGAGCTAAAATATCAGAAACCCAAAATGCACGGCCGCATCAGCGGCCACGAGAACTGAGGGTCTTCACTCTCAGCAATGAAAAGAAATTATTAAATGATGCCTTTTCAGCAGGCCTGATTGTTGGGGAAAAATTCCAAACAATGCTAGTGAGTTCTCTATTGAAATATTGAAATAAATATATCAAAGTATAGAGAGAATAAAGTGAAGATCATTAGCTACTTAGGTGTGGGGGGGTGAAAGGGGAGTATATTAGGCTTCTTGGTGGTTGAACATGTGCATTGGTGAAGGGATGGGGGTTCAATCAGTATATGACTGAGACTTAAGCCTGAAAGATTTGTAATTCAATAAAATAAAAACTTAATATAAATAAATAAATAAATAAAAGAATAAATTTAAAAAATATTGGGTCCTTGGACTGATGGTGATTCATTGAAGTAAAACTCTTGAAAACACACCTTTGAGGCTGTAGTGAGTCTATTCAGCAATTAATTATGATGTGGGTGGTATGCAGATCCATGATGAACTACATTGGATTTCATTTCCAGAGAGTTGAAATCATTATTATACTGGGTGAGCTTATATATCGGGTACTTAGCACAGGTAATGCTATTTTGGGACCAGTGTTTTGCTCCTTAACATGCTTTGCTAACTACTTCCCTGTTCCACACTCTAGGGCATTTATTACAGAAAACACTTGTATATATGAGGACCTCGCTCAACTCCAACCTGGACGGCAGCTACCTATTTCTATTCCTGTGGTGATTTGCTTCACAGCCCCATCCAGGACTTGCTCAAAAGACCATTGTTTACAGGTATCATCCCAAACAATTGGCACCCTGGCCTGAAGCTTCTGAAAACCTTCCATTCCCAATCATGTTTACATAATTCTAGGCAGCTGTGTGAGGTGTGTGCTGTACCTATTGACAAGAACGATTTTTTTTTAAATAAAAGTGGTTGGGCGTTTGCCTTTCACGTGGCCGACCCGTGTTTGATTCCTCCACCCCTCTCAGAGAGCCCGGCAAGCTACCGAGAGTATCAAACCAGCAGAGCAGAGCCTGGCAAGCTATCCATCCAAATTGGATATGCCCAAAACAGTAACAATAAATCTCTCAATGAGAGACGTTACTGGTACCCGCTTTCTCATAGACTACATGGCAAAAAGGCACTTGTAAAACTGCTCTTCATCACTAATCATCAGAGAGATGCAGGTCAAAACAACTATGAGATACCACCTCACACCACAGAGACTGGCACACAACAAAAGAACAAAAGCAACCACTGTTGATGTGGATGTGGAGAGAAAGGAACTCTCCTACACTGCTGGTGGGAATGTCGACTGGTTCAGTCCTTTTGGAAAATAGTATGGACGCTTCTCAAAAAATTAGAAATTGAGCTCCCATTTGACCCAGCAATTCTACTCCTGGGAATATATCCCATAGAGGCAAAAAAACTATAGTCAAAATGACATCTGTGCTCAAATGTTCATTGAAGCACTTTTTATAATAGCAGAATCTGGAAAAAACTCTAGTGCGCAAGCACAGATGACTGGTTAAAGAAACTTTGGTACATTTACACAGTGGTATACTAGGCAGCTGTTAGAAAAGATGAAGTCATGACCTTTGCATATAAGTTGAGAAACATTAAAAGTATCATGCTAACTGAAATGAGTCAAAAAGAGAGAGACAGACATAGAAAGATGGCAATCATCTGTGGAATATAAAGTAACAGAATGGGAGACTAGCAACCAAGAACTGTAGAGATAAGTATCAGGATGCTGGCTCCATGGCTTGCAAGCTGGCCTCACATGCTGGAGGAAAAGGCAGCTCAGATAGAGAAGGTAAAGTGTGGTCCCACTGGGGATGGGAGATGTGTGCTTAAAGTAGACTATAGATCAAACATGATGGCCACTCAATACCTCAATTACAAACCACAACACCCAAAAGGAGAGAGAAACAAAAGGGAATCCCCTACCACAGAAGTGGGGTGGCGTCAGGGGGATGGGATGGGGCTTGCAGGGATACTGGGATCATCAGTGGTGGAGAATGGGCACTGGTGGAGGGATGGGTACTCGAGCATTGTCTGACTGAAACACAAGCACGAAAATTTATAAGTCTGTAACTGTACCTCATGATGATTCACTAATAAAAAATAAAATAAAAAGAATGTCAAAGAAATGGTTAAGAAGAGGAAAAACCTCTGGCTCAGAGCACATCTTTTTGACGCCACTGTTCTTTCTGCACTAACATATGCCTCAGAGACCTGGGCCCGACGAAAACAGGATGAGAACGGTATTCGGGTATCCCAAAGAGGAATCAAAAGAGCTATGCTTGGAGTATCACGTTTCACTCTAGTAAGAGAAGGAATCTGGAGTTCTGACCTCCGTCGATGATCAAGAATTAGGGACACTGTCTCGTTCGCCAAGGCGTCGAAAATCAGATGGGCCTGACACGTAATGCAATTTAGAGACAACCGCTGGACTAGAGCTGTTACCGACTGTATTCCACGGGATGTCAAAAGACCGCGTGGCCGCTCACCTACAAGATGGTCAAACTTCTTTGTCAAGACCCTGAGTGAACACTTTGAGGCTCTTCATGTACCTGGAGTGAGCAGACACCTTTGGGCTAGACTAGCAAGCGACAGGGACAAATGGAGACATTACTGGCACCTGCTCAAAGAAATTGATGAACAGCGAGATGACAAGTGATACAAGTGATTTTAATTCTAATTTTCTATTAATAAGTAACCCAAGCACTGAGTTAGATTTTAAACGATTTTCTTGGGCCAAGGGAGTTCAGGTTATTTGGGCCACAGCCTGCAGTTCTCAGATACAATTCCTAGCTCACCCCAAGGAGTCACCCCAAGCTTTTCTCAGTGATCCACACAGTGCAGGGAACATACATTGGGATTGCAGGAACTGTGGCCTGCAATTAGAGTGCTATCTCTCTAATTCCTAATTTGCATGATTTTTGAAATTTATAAGTGCATGAATGCAGGGGGCTAAGTAGGAAGCTAGCATCACCTAGTACCTGAGGAAAGCCAGATGTTTGCAGAGAGTGGGGTGTCCATAGAGGATAAAACTGGCAATGGTAGAACAAGTTTCAGAAAATACAAGCAACACCTGATTCTGTGATCTTTCAATCTTGGGCTTGGAAAAATCTCCAAAATAGAGGTTCAGTTTAGGGTTGGTCTTTAAGAACACATGGAGCGTTCTGTAAGTGTAGTTTATAGAAAGCACTGCCAGGGTGGCTCTGGTGCTACCAAGGAGGGCAAATTAGGCATCTGTATTTTGAGTTTCTGGCAGAAAGAGACTCTCACCCAACATGTGGGTCCTAGTGGGAAATAGCATCAATATCTGTGGGCAGCTCCTCTGCTATGGGGGCACTCACCATGTTGTTCCAGAGGGCGATGGACATCTCATTTTGCATACGTGCTGAGAAGGACAGACAATCGTCAGAGAAGAAGGAATCATCACTCATCCCATCCTGCAAGCAAAGGCATGATGATAACCTTCCTGAGCCAAGGGTTCCCTCACTGCCACATTGCAGGTGCCCTTTGTGTTTCTCCTTTCGTTCTTTGAGGACAGCTGTGAACTTGTTCCACTGATGGAGAAACTTACCAATTTGGAATTTTTAGAAGCAGAGTAGAATGGTCAGGATCCCAAGAACATGCATTTCCCATGCAATTGTTATCATTCTGACCACCATATGTTGTTGTCTCGTCTATCATAATTTATACGAAAATACCAAAACAAAGCCTCAGAAAGTGGGAACTGTCCATTACATCTTTCAAAGTGAGTATGCACTTCGATAGGGGCCGGGGTAGGTGCGGCAATGAGCTAAGAAAACGTAGGTGGAAGCCTGCCTCATGAATGGTGGAGAGAAGGCAGCTGGAATAGAGAAGTGGTCATTAAGAAAACAATGGTTAGAGGGATTGGTCGGGGTGGGAGATGTGTGCTGAAAGTAGATAAAGGAACAAACATGATAACCTCTCAGTCTCTGCATTGCAAACCATAATGCCCAAAAGTAGAGAGAGAGTCAGGGGGAAATTGTCTGCACGGAGGCATCAGGAGGGTGGGAAAGGAGGGGTATACTGGGGAGATTGGTGGTGGGGAACGTGAACTGGTGGAGGGATGGGTGTTTGATCATTATGCGATTGTAACTCAAACATGAAATCCTCTAACTGTATCTCATGGTGATTCAATAAATAAATTTAAAAAAGGAAAATAATAAAATCATGCAATTATTCAGAGATATTACTCTATCACTAGTACTAAAGTAGCCAAAAAACTTGAAGTTTGGATCCAACTTGTGGACATATAAATGGAGTTAGATAAGATGTTAACGAGTGCTTAGCACCAGCACAGAGAAGATTAGAATGCGCTCCAGAAAGGAAATGCTCAAGCAGGTACAAAGGGCTGTGATAATAACATGAAGGTGAACCAACAAGCTTTCGAAACTTTCTCTTCCCCTTGAAAATAAACTTGCAAAAAAATTAACCCTTGTTAATACTGAAATCCCCATGTGAGGATGAAAGAGCTGTTTGAACAAAAACTGTAAAACTGCAAATGCAAAGAATTAACCTCAACATTTATCTCTCAACTTTGGATCTGTAATTGATTTTATTTTTACTTTATGTAACCCACTCATCTTTCCTTTGGGAAAGCCCATATTATCTCGACAAATTACTGTTTCCTTCCTTAAAAGCCCTAAATCAAATTGGTTTTATTTCACCTTACTATACTTCCTGAAATTCTTTCCAGAGAGGGAAAGAGATAGACCTAAATAAACACCTGTGCAAGGGTTAAGACTAATTTTCCTTTCCTGTAAATCGCAATTCCTTCCTTCTCCCTGAGTTCTGTAGCTTCCTATGAATTTGGGTTGCAGCCACTGATTCTCATGGCATGTAGATTAAGTTTCACTCGGTGCAATCTGACAGTTGCTAAAGGGTACTCTGCTGGGATACAATTTTCAATGCTTCGCAGGTGCTCCTTCAGACTTTATCAGTTCTCACCCACACAGGCACTTCCCTGAGTGATTACGTTAGGTAGAGAAGAAAAACGACAGATTTCACTCTCTAGGCTGATTCCTCTCTGCATGTCATTTCACATAATTTACTTGCAATACCATAAGATCAAAGCTCCACAAGTAGTCAAAACAGGAGAGAACAGAGGAGAGCAAAAGCGCAAACCCTTGAGAGAATCCTTTCAAACCACACCCCACACCATTATCATCATGGAGAAAAATTACTTGGCCACTATGGGGGTCGACACAGGTCCTCCCAGAACCACCTGCAACATACACTGTCCCGTGGCAAATCAGATCTTCGGAAGAAAGGCTGCGAAACCACCACGAAGTCCTCACGTGAATCAAATTCGTCATCAGAGGCCAAACTGGAGAGCAAACTCTGGAATAGAAGAAGAGGAATGGTTTACAAGGCTGCATGGATAACTTCTTGTCTTGATCCCCGGGCATCTCAACAACCTTTAGATGACAGATGTAAGTAGACACAGAAGCACCCAGTTCTATTCTCAGAAATCATTACTAAAGTTTTGCTTCTTCTCACTTAGCAAAGATGTTTTAGAGTAGGGTGTCCCTGTTTATTGGGAGAGACACCTTAGCACCAGCTCCCAAGGTTCCGGCTGTCTAAGCCTATAACGTGCATAGTCATGTCACTAGAATTATTGCGAAATAGTGGGGACTGCAAAATGAATAAATTGGATGTGCTCATCCTCTACTAACAAACAACCCCCATGAGATAGTAGAAGCAGGTCTGAAACCAAGAGAACCACCTAGGGATTTCAGGTCAGTGTAATATGGAGGTCAAATGGAAGACTAGGAGAAAGGTATTGGTAGGACATTGAGTCAGTGGAAGCTGATTGGAGAGTAATAGAGTAATAAAATCACTCTATTACACTATTACCCGAGTGATAAAGTACTAGAGACTTGTAATAGAGACGAGTTAGGCAGGTGTAGAGAGGTATAAGAGGTGAAGCTCTCTTAGGGAAGCAAGTAAGAGAATTTAGAAAAGTTGGGGTGGAACATAGAAGAGCAGAAGGGAACCTCAAATTCTTTTAAAGAAAGACCTTTAGGGCAGTGAACCCCACCTCTCCTTCCTCACCTGTTCCTCCCCTGACTGACAGATGGGGATTCTCCCAGTATCCCCACTCAATGTCACACAGGCCCAGTCCCGTCAGGCAGACTATTTGATTTCCTGGGGAAAATATTTCAGTAACTTCACCTTCCTGGGAGAGCTGTCCAGAAGCACTTAACTCCAGCATCACAAAAGAGTTATGAACCTTTGTCAGGAGGTAAGCAGAGGATTTATTTGGTTTCCTAGATGGGGCTGTGAGGGAAAAACTGATGCCATCACAGGCTGCCGCTCACATGAGTTTTGAGTAGGCCTAAGTTTCTCCTTCCCCGAAGCAGGACTTGCAACTTCTGGTCAACTCCCAGTTGAGTAACTTGCCTAATGAGGAACAGCCAGATGAGTCTGGCCAATCATGATGGGTCACTGTGCCCTCGTCGAAAACACCACAAACTGTTACTGGGAACTATTTTCTCACTGCTGACCACTGTGGCCTGACCACTGTTACCATAGTGCTTACTTAACTTTGAAACCTATATAAACCACTTGTGATTTGGAGGCAGGGTCTTGGTCAAGACTTTACTGCATCGGATGAGAGTTGGACCCTAGCTGGAGCTAGCAATAAAGTTCCTTTGCTTCAGCATTATCATGTATGGACTTGGTCTTTCCGTGACTGGGGATCCGAAACTCGGGCACAATAGGGCAGCAGGGATTACCTGAATTTTCCTACTTGCTTCCTGAAGTGCTGTCCTTACTTCTTCATCTGTGGTATCGAAGCAAGGACACCGACTGTGAAATGGTGAGAGAAATTTCTGGGGGAGATTTTTTTCTGCACCCACACCCAGAGAATGAATACACACATGAATCTCTGTAACCAGTCTCGCTGAGTTCTAGGGACACGTCACAGAAACATAAGTCAGGGCTACAGAGTTCAGTGGATATTTGTCCATGGTAGAACTGTTGGCAGCTGATGCCAGGGCTCCTTTCAGGAAGAGATAATATTGGGGGAAGAGGATTATGGTGGTCTTGTCTGATGTTACCCATTCTCAGGACACGAGGATACACATATTTAGGACTCTCCCTAAAGGATCCAGTGTGGGGAGTTTCTGAAAACTTGGGAGAGCTTTCAATCAACTTGAGATACCTATATGGTAGGTTTCAATACCAACAGATGATGTAAGAACCATTCATTTTTTCAGCCACTAGCATTACCAACATTATGTGGGTAGAGGGAAAGTCTAAGCAAGAATGGGAACCATATAATCCCCTTCCCAGCATATCAATTGGACCCAGGTGCAACAATGCCAGGAATAGTGAAGGGAACTTTATAATTTAGAAGTTGGCAGCTTCCTACAAGAGAGTCTCTGAACCTAAGAGAGTTCCAGTCACCAAATGCCCCGTGTTCTACCTTTTAGGAACATACTAATTCATGTCTTCCGTCCAACAATCAAAACTATTATTAGAAGTGACATGGCCCATCTTACATGTACTTCTCAAATATCCACAAATTAAGGGGTAAGAACCCAGAGAGGCTTTGTGCTGCATGCAAGAGTTCAAGATACCAAAGGAAGCAGCCAGGATATGATCCCAGACGCTGTTGAATGGGCAAACACCCTACTCGTTGAAGGGTATTTGTAAACATGTACTTGACAAAGTACTTATTTTCAGTAGGATTTTCTCTGGCACTGAATTTACTTTGACCAAACTGGCTCCAGAGATACGAAGTGACTTGTAGTCATAAATAAGGCAGACACATTGCCAGGGATGTACAAACCCTTGACTGATAACTGATGCCTTTTCTCTGACTGGAATTCCCACTTCAGTCTCATCTTTTGGCAACTGAGTTCTTCATGATTCCTGTGATCTGTCTACTTACAACGGGATTCCATCACATTTCCCTCCTCGTTTTTCGAAAAATGTAGCTACATCCATTACTTCCACCAAGTTGATGAAAACCCTCGGAACCTGTGGAAACAGAGGGGAAAAAATCTGTTATTTCCCAAACAATGATGTTGGAGGTCACTAATGAAAAGTGGAAGGAACTGAGTCCACCCACAGTCCAGCTCCCATTCCCCAGTCTTATCCCATAATAATGTGGAAGCTGAGACAAGAACTGCCTTATCTAGAATCTCCATATCTCTCTCTCTGGTACCACACCATTAGAACTAACTCCAGAGACTGACTCTTCCCCACCCAGCAAGAATCTTGCTCAGAATTATGCCAGCACCTTCCAACTCTAACTGGGCCTGATGGCCTCCCATCAATTATCCCTAGTGGCTGTTACAGTGGATTTCAGGCACAGCTTGCCTCTTACTGATCCCTGTTTGCATTGGGTTGCCCAGCAATGCAACCCACAGTGGGAAAACTAGCTTAAGAAATGTACAGTTTGGAAACATGTCTTTGTTTTTCTCTTACCTGCTTGAAAAATATATCCAAGGATTTCTTGATAGAGTTCTCATATACTTGAATTATTTCTTCATCCTGTGGAGGAAGAAGAGTTCCTCAACTACAGTGTTCCCCTCTGGGACAAGGTTAACTGTGATCTCATGGTCGAAAAAAAAAGTTGAGGCTTAGCAGCTAGGAATTTTGTAGAATTATGGAGGGATTTGGGAAGGCAGTAAGGATCTTGTTGGCAGAGTCTTTAGTACAGTCATATCTGGACCCTAATGAACAAACTTGCTCCATGAGGGCTCATGTTCAAAGGCAGAACCTGACATAGCTAAGTACTCCATTTCTTCATTCCCATCTGTCACTGATGTCAGTATCTCCAATATGATGGAGTTCCAGTGACCATGCTTGTGTTTCTCTGGACTTTGACACATCCCACCCACACTTCTGGGACTTTTATTCCTTCTCCATCCCCCTAAGCACTCTCCCTAGTGATTCAGGTTCAGAGGCTTCTCCTCTGACCCATTGCCAATTGGATTTTGATTTGGCCCTTTCTTAAAAATGAGGCCTGAGTTCACTCTAGGGTCCCTTCTATGTTCTTTCACCAGAAGATGATCTCATATACCTGACAATTCTCAGAAATTCTGGCATTCTATGGTCACTTCAGTCATATTCTGATGCACTCAGTACAATATTAGCATTTAAATTCCCATGAAGTTGGGTCACTTCTATAGATTTGTGTGATGAGGCAGGAACAGGTGACAATGTTGGAGGAACAAACCCTGATGGGGAGAGACATTCTCAAGTCCTTGGTGGAATCTCAGAGCCGAAGGTAATAAATTCCTTCTCTCCTAAATACTTTTGTCCCATCTATGTCAGATGAGGTATATTTCTCTGACTTGTAAAACTCAGGTTGTTCACAATTTTTCACAAGCCACCACTTGTTTGCAAGTCTGGAGCTATTTACTCTGAGAACCTCCTTTAGAAACAAATGTCCTAGCACCTTTCCGCCACCGCCGTCGGATCCTGACCAATCTCCATCCTGCAGGTAAACAGGCAATCCCTTGGAGAGCCTGCCTCAGCGCGGAGAAGCCCCCTCCCCGCCCCCTGCCCACCTCGGCTCGGGGCTTCTCCTGAAGCCCCTGCCTGGCACCTTTCCGCCGCCAGATCCTGACCAATCCCCACTCTGCTGCTTAGGGGCGTGTCCTCATCTTAGGGGTGCGTGGCCTAAAAAGTGGGCATAGCCTCTTTCCAGAGCACAGGCCGCTAACGCAGCCGCAGTTATTTTTTTTTACCATTCCATGCCTTCTCCTTTGGCCACAATTGATAGAATTCATTCCTTCGAAGAACTCCCTGATCATCTTAGTTACTACATGTTAATGCTCAACTAATCCACCCTATCCTAACTTCACTAAAACTGTCAATGAACACATCAACTTGCACACAAAAGTCCTCTGTCAAAGGAGCATAGCCCAAAATCTTCAGTTGAGGTTCCTCCCAAGCTAACGAGAGCTCTAGACAGTAAAGCCCATAACAACATGAAGAAACAGAGAAAATCCCCACCACCAGGAGAGAACCAAGAAAACATCTCACTAACCTCACCAGAGACCTCCCAGAAACACATCCTCCTCTCAGATAAAGAATTCAGAGAGGAAATTGTCAGGATGGTTCACGAAATCAACACAACTATGGAATGAACATCCAATAAATTAAGGGAGGATATGGATGCAGCGTTGGAACGCTCCACCAAGATCATCCAGGAAGAAATGAGAGCAGAAATTTCAAAGCTACGAACAGAAGTCACACAACTAAAAGAATCAGTAGATGAAATGAAAAACTCCGTAGGAGCCCTCAGTAGTAGAATGACTACAGCCGAAGACAGAATCAGTGAGCTTGAAGAAGAGCTGCACAAAGCATATAAGCAACAACAAATAATGGCAAAAGACCTCAAACTGGCTCTAGAGCGAGTTAGAGTCCTAGGGGATGACCTCAGGAGAAACAACATAAGAATCATGGGAGTGCCGGAACCACACGGAACCAATCCCAATGAAAAAAACACCATTAAAGACATCATTGCTAAAAAATTCCCAGAGCTAGAGAATTCGGACATCCAGATACAAGGAGTCCGAAGGGTGCCAGCTAAAAGGGACCCAAATACTGGTTCCCACGCGGCCGCCGGGACTTGGGACCCTTGCCGCTGCCGCCACTTCCCGCGTCCCACCGCCCTGGCTTTCTCGTCCGCCCGGCTCCCTCCAACCCGGCCTTTTCCCAGGTAATCAGGAGACTCCCAGCCACGCCTCCCGAGTGCGCCCCTGGTTCCCAAGCGGCCGCCGGGACTTGGGACCCACGTCCCAGGAGCCACTGCTAGGAAGAAACGGGGGCGTGGCCTGAAAGGGGCGTGGTCTAAAATGGGGCGTGGCCTCCTGCCAGAGCGGCCACCGCTAACGCGGCCGCAGATATTATTTCCTACCTTAGGTATCGTCTTCTTGCTTTGAAAATCGCTTTAACACATCTCATTCACTTATGCGAACTAGCCTATCAGCTCTAAGTTTAGAAAAATTATCAGTGAATAAGAGAAGCTTAGCAAGCTTTCGTAAAGACAACTTATCCTTAAGTCTTCATTAAAGCTCCAACATCAATCAGAAAGAAAAGGCTGAGTGTAACGAAGACATCTAGAATAGGAATAAAGCTCCCATCAGCAATAGCACAGAGCCCCCTCCTTCTCTCAGCAAGAGGTAGTAGGAATAAACACCTACAAAGTTACAATCCTATACTTCCATAACAATATGAAGAAACAGCGAAAATCCCCTCCAGGAAGAGAGGGAGAAGAAAAGATACAAGAAACCTCAAAAGAGTCTCCCAACATCTACGACCTCTCAGATAAACAATTCAGAGAGGAAATCTGGAGGAGAGTCGACCTACTCCAAGCAAATATGGAACAGACATCCAATAAATTAAGGGAGGAGATGAATGAAGCGCTGGAACGGTCTACCAAGAAAATACAGGAAGAATTGAGAGCAGAAATGAGAGCAGAAATTTCAAAACTTCGAACGGAAGTCTCACAAATAAAGGAATCGGTAGATGAAATAAAAATCTCACTAGATGCCCTCAACAGCAGAATGACTACAGCTGAAGACAGAATCAGCGAGCTTGAGGATGAGCTGCAGAAAGCTTACAGACAGCAACAAATAATGGCGAAAGACCTCAAAATGGCTATAGAGCGAATCAGAGCCCTGGGGGATGACTTCAAGAGGAACAACATAAGAATCATTGGAGTACCAGAACCACAGGGAAGTAACCCCAATGAAAAAAACATAGTCAAAGACATCATTACTAAGAAATTCCCAGAGCTGGAGAAGGCAGGCGTCCAGATACAAGAAGTCCGAAGAGTGCCAGCAAAAAGGGACCCAAATAAAAAGACTCCAAGGCATATCATAGTCAGAATGGCGGATGCTGTAGATAGAGACACAATTCTACAAGTAGCAAGGTCAAAGAGGGAAATCACATACAAAGGAGCACCCCTCAGATTTACGGCCGATCTGTCAGAGGAAACTCTCCGAGCCCGAAGACAATGGTGGGACATAGTGAAAAAACTCAACGAAATGAATGCCTCACCAAGAATACTTTATCCGGCTAAACTCTCACTCAAACTCGAAGGAACCATACATTATTTCTCAGATAAACAACAGCTCAGGAACTTCATAGACTCAAAACCAAACTTAAAAGAAGGTCTAAAGGGGCTACTGTAAGCTAAGGAGGAACCCCATAAGAACAACTAACCCCACAGAAAGATGACACAAAACCCCATCACAGTAATCTCTCTCAATGTCAATGGCCTAAATGCACCTATCAAGAGACACAGAGTGGCAAAATGGATCCGGAAATTAAACCCAACATTCTGCTGTTTACAAGAAACACACCTAAACAAACAGAGTAAACACAGACTCAAAGTCAAAGGATGGAAAACAATCCTGCAAGCAAACAACTCCCTTAAAAAAGCTGGAGTGGCCATCCTAGTATCCGACAATATAGATTTCAGGTTGAAAAAGATTAAAAGGGACAGCGAAGGCCACTTTCTATTCATCAAGGGATATGTACAACAGGAGGAAATCACACTCTTAAACATATACGCACCCAATGAATGACCGGCTAAATACTTAAAACAACTCCTTACAGACCTCAAAAAGGACATCACTAACAGCACAATAGTAGTTGGAGACTTCAATATCCCCCTATCACCTCTGGATAGATCAACAAGAACAAAACTCAGCAAGGAAACACTGACTCTGAAAGAAGAAATTGAAGAGAGAGGCCTAATAGACCTATACAGGGCTTTACACCCCCAAAAGAAAGAATACACATTCTTTTCCAGTGCACACGGAACATTCTCCAAAATAGACCATGTACTGGGCCCCAGAACATACCTCAATAGAATCAGAAAAATAGAAATTGTATCAACCATCTTTTCAGACCACGAAGCGCTGAAGAAAGAAGCCAATCACACACCGACACGGAGAACCAAATCAAACACCTGGAAACTAAACAACTCAATGCTGAACAATGAGTGGGTCAGAAAGGAAATCAAAGAAGAAATCAAGAAATACTTAGAAACAAATGAAAATCAGGACACGAGTTATCAAAACCTATGGGACGCAGCTAAAGCCGTGTTAAGGGGAAAATTTATAGCTCTCCAAGCATTCCTCAGGAGGGAAGAAAGGGCCCACATAGAGAATTTGACTTCACAGCTCAAGACCTTAGAAAAGGACCAGAAAAAGGAACCCAAGCCAGACCGAAGGAAAGAAATAATAAAAATTAGAGCCGAAATTAATGACATCGAAACCAAAAAGACAATCCGAAAGATCAATGAAACAAAGAGCTGGTTCTTCGAGAAAATAAATAAGATTGATAAACCGCTAGCAAGACTCACAAAGAAAGAGAGAGAACCCTAATAAATCGAATCAGAAATGAAAAGGGGTACATTATAACAGAAACCAGTGAGATTCAAAAGATCATTAGAGACTACTTCGAAGGTCTATACGCCACAAAACAAGAGAACCTAAAAGAAATGGATGAATTCCTTGACTCCTACAATCTCCCAAGTCTGAACAAAGAAGACTTGGAATACTTGAATAGACCCATTAATGTTAAGGAAATTGAAACTGTAATAAAAAATCTCCCCAAAAGCAAAAGCCCAGGCCCAGATGGATTCACTGGTGAATTCTTTCAAACATTCCAAGAAGACCTGTTGCCAATTTTCCTCAAGCTTTTCCAGGAAATTGAAAAAACAGGAACTCTCCCAAACAGTTTCTATGAAGCACACATCGCCCTAATACCAAAACCAAACAAAGACACCACTAAGAAAGAAAATTATAGACCAATATCCCTGATGAACACCGATGCGAAGATCCTCAACAAAATACTAGCAAATAGGATCCAACAACTCATCAAGAAGATCATACACCATGACCAAGTGGGATTCATCCTGGGGATGCAGGGATGGTTTAACATCCGGAAATCGATCGACATAATCCATCATATCAACAAAAGTAAAGATAAAAACCATATGATCATATCAATAGATGCAGAGTAAGCATTCGACAAGATTCAACATCCGTTCATGATGAAAACTCTCACCAAAATGGGTTTTGGAGGAACTTTCCTCAAGATAGTCGAAGCCATCTACCACAAGCCTACGGCAAGCATTATTCACAATGGAGAAAAACTAAGGGCCTTTCCTCTAAGATCAGGCACAAGACAAGGATGCCCACTCTCACCACTTCTCTTCAATATAGTACTGGAAGTACTTGCGATAGCTGTTAGACAAGAAAAGAGATCAAGGGCATCCAGATAGGAAAGGAAGAAATCAAACTCTCACTATTTGCAGATGATATGATACTATATCTAGAGGAGCCCAAAGCCTCTACTAAGAAACTCTTAGA
Organism: Sorex araneus; assembly: GCF_027595985.1. Classification (NCBI taxonomy): domain Eukaryota; kingdom Metazoa; phylum Chordata; class Mammalia; order Eulipotyphla; family Soricidae; genus Sorex; species Sorex araneus. The sequence goes on from NC_073313.1 coordinate 366,595,378, forward strand.
AACAATAGACTTATACAGTAAAGTTGCAGGCTACAAAATCAATACGCAAAAATCCATGGCTTTCCTATATACAAACAATGAGGCAGAGGAAAGGGACACGAAAAAAGCAATCCCATTCACAATCGTGCCCCAGAAAATCAAGTACCTCGGAATCAGCTTAACCAAGGATGTAAAAGACCTCTACAAAGAAAACTATAAAACGCTACTCCATGAAATAAAAGAAGACATGAGAAAATGGAAACATATACCTTGCTCATGGATAGGGAGAATCAATATTGTCAAAATGACAATACTCCCCAAAGCATTATACAGATTCAACGCAATCCCTATAAGTATACCCATGCCAATCTTCAAAGAAATGGATCAAGCAATCCTAAAATTCATATGGAACAACATACGCCCACGGATAGCTAAAACAATTCTTGGGAAAAAGATGATGGGAGGCATCACCCTCCCCAACCTCAAACTCTACTACAAAGCAGTAACAATTAAAACAGCATGGTACTGGAACAAAGGCAGAGCCGTAGACCAATGGAACAGGGTGGAATATCCCTACACACAACCCCAAATGTATGATCATCTAATCTTTGATAAGGAAGCAAGAGATGTGAAGTGGAACAAGGAAAGTCTCTTCAACAAAGGGTGCTGGAACAACTGGACAACTACATGCAAAAAAATGGGCTTAGACCTTGACCTGACACCATGCACAAAAGTCAGATCAAAATGGATTAAAGACCTCAACATTCGACCACAAACCATAAGGTACATTGAAGACAAGGTCGGCAAAACCCTCCACGATATTGAAGATAAAGGTATCTTCAAAGGTGACACAGAACTCATCAATCTAGTAAAAACAGAGATCCACAAATGGGACTACATTAAACTAAAAAGCTTCTGCACCGCAAAAGATACAGTGACCAGAATCCAAAGACTATCCACAGAATGGGAAAGGATATTTACACAATACCCATCAGATAAGGGGTTGATACCAATGGTATATAAAGCATTGGTTGAACTCTACAAGAAGAAAACATCCAACCCCATCAAAAAATGGGGCAAAGAAATGAACAGAAACTTTACCAAGGAAGAAATACGAATGGCCAAAAGGCACATGAAAAAGTGCTCTACATCACTAATCATCAGAGAGATGCAGATCAAAACAACCACGAGATACCACCTCACACCACAGAGACTAGCACACATCCAAAAGACCAAAAACAACCGCTGTTGGAGAGGATGTGGGGAGAAAGGGACCCTTCTACACTGCTGGTGGGAATGCCGACTGGTTCAGCCCTTCTGGAAAACAATATGGACGACTCTCAAAAAATTAGAGGTTGAGCTCCCATTTGACCCAGCAATACCACTGCTAGGAATATATCCCAGAGAGGCAAAAAAGTATAATCGAAACAACATCTGCACATGTATGTTCATCGCAGCACTATTTACAATAGCCAGAATCTGGAAAAAACCCGAATGCCCTAGAACGGATGACTGGCTGAGGAAACTTTGGTACATCTATACAATGGAATACTATGCAGCTGTCAGAAAAAAGGAGGTCACGAATTTTGTAGTTAAGTGGATGGGCATGAAAAGTTTCATGCTGAGTGAAATGAGTCAGAAAGAGAGAGACAGACATAGAAAGATTGCACTCATCTAGGGTATATAGAATAACAGAGTGGGAGACTAAAACCCAAGAATTGTAGAAATAAGTACCAGGAGGTTGACTCCATGGCTTGGAGGCTGGCCTCACATTCTCGGGAAAGGGCAACTCAGAGAAGGGATCACCAACTATAATGTAGTCGAAGGCCATATGGGGGAAGGGAGTTGCGGGCTGAATGAGGGCTAGAGACTGAGCACAATGGCCACTCAACACCTTTATTGCAAACCACAACAGCTAATTAGAGAGAGAGAACAGAAGGGAATGCCCTGCCACAGTGGCAGGGTGGGGTGGGGGGAGATGGGATCGGGGAGGGTGGGAGGGATGCTGGGTTTACTGGTGGTGGAGAATGGGCACTGGTGAAGGGATGGGTTCCCGAACTTTGTATGAGGGAAGCATAAGCACAAAAGTGTATAAATCTGTAAATGTACCCTCAGAGTGATTCACAAATTAAAAATAAATAAATTAATTAAAAAAAAATAAAATGTAAAATTCAAAAAAATAAATAAATAAAAATAAATAAATAAAAGAAACCCAAATAGAAAATCCCCAAGGCATATCATAGTCAGAATGAGGGATGCCGTGGATAGAGACACAGTACTGCAAGCAGCAAGATCAAAGAAGGAGATCATATACAAAGGCGCACCCCTCAGATTCACAGCAGACCTATCAGAAGAAACCCTCCAAGCCCGAAGACAATGGTGGGATATAGTGAAAAAACTTCATGAAATGAATGCCTCACCAAGAATACTCTACCCGGCTAAACTCTCAGTTAAACTTGAAGGAACCATACACTACTTCATGGACAAGCAACAGCTCAGGAACTTCATAGAGTCAAGACCAAACTTAAAAGAAGGACTCAAAGGGCTACTATAAGACAAGGAAAAAGACCTATAAGAACAACAAACCCTACAGAAAAATGACACAAAATCCCATGACAATAATTTCTTTTAATGTTAACGGGCTAAATGCACCAATCAAGAGGCACAGAGTGGCAAAATGGATTCGGAAACTAAACCCAACTTTCTGCTGCCTACAAGAAACACATCTGAATAGTCAGAACAAACACAGACTCAAAATCAAAGGATGGAAAACAATCCTGCAAGCAAACAGCCCCCTCAAAAAAAAGGTAGGGGTGGCCATACTAGTATCTGATAGCATAGATTTCAGGCTGAAAAAGATCAGAAGGGACAGCAAAGGTCATTTTATATTCATCAAGGGATATATACAACAGGAAGAAATCACACTCCTAAACGTATACGCACCTAATGAACGACCAGCTAAATACTTAAAAGAACTCCTAACAGAATTTAAGGAGGACATAACTAGCACCACGATAGTAGTTGGAGATTTCAACACTGCCTTATCACCTCTGGATAGATCGACAAGAACAACACTCAGCAAGGAAACGATGGCCCTGAAGGAAGAAATGGAGGAGACAGGGCTAATAGACCTATACAGGGCTATATACCCCAAAAAGAAAGAATACACATTCTTTTCCAGCGCACACGGAACATTTTCCAAAATAGACCATGTTCTGGGCCACAAGTTATACCTTCATAGAATTGGAAAGATAGAAATTGTATCAACTATCTTTTCAGACCATGATGCACTGAAGATGGAAGTTAATCATGCACAGACGCGGAGGACCAAATCAAACACTTGGAAGTTAAACAACTCACTATTGACCAATGAGTGGGTCACGGAGGAAATCAAGAAAGAAATTAAGAGATACCTCGAAACAAATTAGAATGAAGACACAAGCTATCAGAACCTATGGGACGCGGCTAAAGCTGTGTTAAGGGGAAAATTTATAGCTCTCCAAGCCTTCCTCAGAAAGGAAAAAAGGGCCTATATAGATAGCTTGACTTCGCAGCTCAATATCTTAGAAGAGGACCAGCAAAAGGAACCCAAACCAGATCGAAGGAAAGAAATAATAAAACTTAGAGCAGAAATTAACGATATGGAAACCCGAAAAACAATCCGTAAGATCAATGAAACAAAGAGCTGGTTCTTCGAGAAAATAAATAAGATTGATAAACCGCTAGCAAGACTCACAAAGAAAGAAAAAGAGAAAACCCTAAGAAACAGAATCAGAAATGAAAAGGGGGACATCACAACAGAAACCAAGGAGATTCAAAGGATCATCAGAGACTACTTTGAAAGTCTGTATGCCACGAAGCAAGAGAACCTAAAAGAAATGGACGAATTCCTTGACTCCTACAATCTCCCAAGACTGAGCCAAGAAGACATGAAATACCTCAATAGGCCCATAAATATCAAGGAAATCGAAACTGTAATCAAAAGTCTCCCCAAAAACAAAAGCCCAGGTCCAGACGGATTCACTGGTGAATTCTTCCAAACATTTAAAGAAGACTTGTTGCCAGTTCTCCACAAGCTTTTCCAGGAAATTGAAAAGACAGGAACCCTTCCGAACAGTTTCTACGAGGCACATATCTCCCTAATACAAAAGCAAACAAAGACACCACTAACAAAGAAAACTATAGACCAATATCCTTGATGAACACCGATGCGAAGATCCTCAACAAAATACTAGCAAATAGAATCCAACAACTCATCAAAAAGATCATACACCATGACCAGGTGGGATTCATCCCGGGGATGCAAGGATGGTTTAACATTCGGAAATCAATCAACATAATCCATCACATCAACAAAAGTAAAGATAAAAACCATATGATCATATCAGTAGATGGAGAGAAAGCATTTGACAAGATCCAGCACCCATTCATGATAAAAACTCTCACCAAAATGGGTTTTGGAGGAACTTTTCTCAAGATAGTCAAAGCCATCTACCACGAACCTAAGGCAAGCATTATCATCAATGGAGAAAAACTAAGGGCTTTTCCTCTAAGATCGGGGACAAGACAAGGATGCCCACTCTCACCACTTCTCTTTAATATAGTATTGGAAGTATTAGCAATAGCCATCAGGCAAGAAAAAGATATTAAGGGGATTCAGATCAGAAAGGAAGAAATCAAGCTCTCACTATTCGCAGATGATATGATGCTATACCTAGAGAAACCTAAAAGCTCTAGTAAGAAACTCTTAGAAACAATTGACCTATACAGTAAAGTCACAGGCTATAAAATCAATACCCAAAAGTCCATGGCCTTCCTATATGCAAACAATGAGACAGAGGAAAGGGACATGAAAAAAGCAATCCCATTCAAAATTGTGCCCCAGAAAATCAAATACCTTGGAATCAGCTTAACTAAAGAAGTAAAGGACCTCTACAAAGAAAACTATATAACTCTACTCCATGAAATAAAAGAGGACATGAGGAAATGGAAACATATCCCCTGCTCATGGATAGGGAGAATAAACATTGTCAAAATGGCAATACTCCCAAAAGCATTATACAGATTTAACGCGATCCCTATAGGGATACCCATGGCATTCTTCAAAGAAGCGGAGCAAGCAATCCTGAAATTTATATGGAACAATAAACGCCCACGGATAGCTAAAACAATTCTTGGGAAAAAGATGATGGGAGGCATCACCCTCCCCAACCTTAAACTCTACTACAAAGCGGTAACAATTAAAACAGCATGGTACTGGAACAAAGGCAGAGCTGCAGACCAATGGAACAGGGTGGAATATCCCCACACACAACCTCAAATGTATGATCATCTAATCTTTGATAAAGGAGCAAGAGATGTGAAGTGGAGCAAGGAAAGTCTCTTTAACAAATGGTGCTGGCACAACTGGACAATCACATGCAAAAAAATGGGCTTAGAACTCGACCTGACACCATGCACAAAAGTCAGATCAAAATGGATTAAAGACCTCAACACCAGACCACAAACCATAAGGTACATTGAAGACAAGGTCGGCAAAACCCTCCACGATATTGAAGATAAAGGTATCTTCAAAGATGACACGGAACTAAGCAATCTAGTAAAAACAGAGATCAACAAATGGGACTACATTAAACTAAAAAGCTTCTGCACCGCAAAAGATACAGTGACCAGAATACAAAGACTATCTACAGAATGGGAAAGGATATTTACACAATACCCATCAGATAAGGGGTTGATATCAAGGGTATATAAAGCACTGGTTGAACTCTACAAGAAGAAAACATCCAACCCCATCAAAAAATGGGGCGAAGAAATGAACAGAAACTTTACCAAGGAAGAGATAACGAATGGCCAAAAAGCACATGAAAAAGTGCTCTACATCACTAGTCGTCAGAGAGATGCAGATCAAAACAACCATGAGATACCACCTCACACCACAGAGACTAGCACACATCCAAAAGAACAAAAGCAACCGCTGTTGGAGAGGATGTGGGGAGAAAGGGACCCTTCTACACTGCTGGTGGGAATGCCGGCTAGTTCAGCCCTTTTGGAAAACAGTATGGACGATTCTCAAAAAACTAGAGGTTGAGCTCCCATTTGACCCAGCAATACCACTGCTGGGAATATATCCCAGAAAAGCCAAAAAGTATAGTCGAAGTGACATATGCACTTATATGTTCACCGCAGCACTGTTTACAATAGCCAGAATCTGGAAAAAACCCGAGTGCCCTAGAACAGATGACTGGTTGAAGAAACTCTGATATCCATTTCTCCGCGCCCGCACCCCCAGAATGACTGACGAAGAGGATGGAGCTGCTTGGGACACCGGCAGCCCACCAGCAACCTGCAGTATGTGACTTGAGAATTTCCGCCAGGTCCCCCGAGCGGGGGCCTGGCGTTTCTCTTTTTTTTTTCTTTAATCTATCTCTCTTCCCCTCAACTTCTGGGCACAGCACAGCATCTACCCCACTTCTGAGCACAAAATGGAGAGATGCACCCAAGTGCGCGGCGCGGCTGGCGGGGGATCCAGGGCGGGGAAGTACCGGTCTCCGCCCACATCGGACACTTAAAGAGAGTGCAGCCACGTGGGCTTTCCCATTTCTCCGCGCCCGCACCCCCAGAATGACTGACGAAGAGGATGGAACTGCTTGGGACACCGGCAGCCCACCAGCAACCTGCAGTATGTGACTTGAGAGTTTCCGCCAGGTCCCCCGTGCGGAAATCTCTCTCTCTCTCCTTCAACTTTTTCCCTGGACTTTAGACAGAAACCCGCAGCCGCGCGACCTAATGTCATCTTATTATCAGCAATATGTAATGGTTCCTTCTTAATGGGTCAGACTTTGGTGGGTGATCCTAACAAGAATAGTAAGTACTTTGTTGAAATATTGAAGGCAATCAAAATGGTAGCCATCTCTCTAGACTGAACTAAGCTATATCCCCACACCGGCTGAGAAGAAATATCCTTCTTTCTCGGGAAGAAACGTGGCGTGGTGTCAAACATAGTGTGATGTCCATTAAGCAAACAGACCTGGTGGCGTGGGAATGGGAAATAAGGGGAAAAATTAGGTACATGGACCAGCGGGACGCTGGTGGTATCTCGAGCCGGAGCCGATATCAGCGCAAGAGCTTTGGTTCCAGAAACTGCTTCCAGACACTCTACTAGACTATCAACTAAGCCAGAGCCCCACGCTGGCTGATGACGGGAAATAACCATCCTCTTCGGTTTTTTTCCCTTTGTCAGACAGCGTGGCGATTACTAAACAGGCGTGAACTCGGTGGCGCGGGGCAAGGGGGAAAAAGAAAAGTTATGTAACAAACAGCAGGACTTAATATCTCTATATGCTTAGTAATGGAGAATTATCAAATGCCTCATTGGCAATAGGACTGTCTTTTTCTTTTTGGGGGGAAACCCCAGCAACGGTAGTGAGTTGTGTGTTGAAACATGGAATGTAATCGAGATAAGCGCAAATGAAGTGAAACTTATCACGTACAAGGGTGGGGACTAGGGAGGTGGGAGGGGGCGGCAGATATACTGGGGGGGTTGGGGATGGAAGATGGGCACTGGTGAAGGGAGGGGTGTTTGAATATTGTATAACTGACATAATCCTGAGAACTTTGTAACCCTCCACTTGGTGATTCAATAAAAAAAAAAAAAAACTCTGATACATCTATACAATGGAATACTATGCAGCTGTTAGAAAAAATGAGGTCATGACGTTTGCATATAAGTGGATCAACATGGAAAGTATCATGCTAAGTGAAATGAGTCAGAAAGAGAGAGACAGACATAGAAAGATTGCACTCATCTGTGGAATATAGAATAATAGACTATAAGACTAACGCCCAAGAATAGTAGAAATAAGTACCAGGAGATTGTTTCCATGGCTTGGAGGCTGGTCTCTCATTCTGGGTAACTCAGGGAAGGGACCACCAAGTAAAATGTGGTTGGAGGTCATGTGGGGGAAGGGTGAGGCGGGCGGAATACAGACTAGAGACTGAACACAATGGCCACTCAACACCTCTATTGCAAACCACAACACCTAATCAGAGAGAGAGAACAAAAGGGAATTCCCTGCCATAGTGGCAGGGTGGGGTGGGGGGAGACGGGACTGGGGAGGGGGGGAGGGATGTTGGATTTACGGGTGGTGGAGAATGGGCACTGGTGAAGGGATGGGTTATTGAACTTTGTATGGGGGAAGCATGAGCATAAAGATGATGGATCTGTAACTGTACCCTCACAATGACTCTCTAATTAAAAATAAACTAAAAAAAATATTTTAAAATTAAAAAATAATTTTAATTAAAATAATTTTAACAAATAAAAAAAAAAGAAACAAATGTCCTAGACAGGAGGCCAAGGTGGCTTAAGTCCTGTGGGCAACCAGTTGTAGCTTCAGGACCTCTTTATCAGTATACAATGTCATCGGTGGCATTGTTTTTGTCTTCTCTCACCAAAAACATCCCCTGAGGTATTTTTCAAGGACTCTTTAAATTATCATGCCCACTGATAACCAAGAATAGTATTTGTATGGACAAGGAGCCAATTCATCTGTAGAGCTGAGGACAGAACTATTTGAAAATCTGGAATTGTGGATCACACCATTTTTGTGTTACTGAGACTACCATGTTGGAGTCCAGGGCCCATGTATAGCTAAAGGTAGGCATAAACTACACCCTTCATTAGCTGTTGACTGTAGTTGCTCACGGGCTTACCTGACTCATACAGAAATCACACAAATCATTGATCCCAACGAAGATTGTGATCAGCTTCCAGTCATTATTATAGTTGACACCCTGAAGGACAGAGAAATCTGAATTTAGACTTGGGGGGTGTGGAGTTTCACATGCATATCAACCTGTCCCCCAAAGTTCATTCTGACTTTCTCCAGCTTTGAGGGAAGAACCTGATGTAAATTCCTTTATCCTGGCATCTGGAACAAGGAGCAACATGAGAGGCAAGTTAATTAATGTGTGGATGTGTGTGTATGTGTCTACACTGTGGACAAGAATTTATTATTCACTTTGAAATTCTCTGACAAAGTTAGTGTCCTGCAATTTTGTATATCAATGCAATATAATTGTAGTATAAATTTATAGTAACCATATTACCTAAATAAAATTTTAAAACTATTTTTTGATTGCAAAGATTGTGGGTAAACCCTTCTGTGGTAAAGGCTTACCATTATTCTGCTTCTGCACTCAGGGATCAATATTGGCAGATAGGATTTATACCATGAATCTAAAGTTTGCTGCATGCAAAGCCATTTCTTTACCCACTATTCTATCTCTCCTGCCCCTAAAATATTTTTTAACAACATAAATATCTGTGTCCTGAAGATGTAATGAATAAAACTGTGCCTGGAACATAACAAAAGATCTGTTTTAGAAACAATGGCCCTGAGTTGCTGCTAGCGGAGTCCTCTATGTCTGGATGTAGACAAAGCAAATGGAAATTGAGAGCCCTGTATTGCCTGAGTGGGGTTATCAAAGCCCTTGGAGGAGCCTGATTCAGTCCCCTCTGAAAACAGAGTCTTTCCATGAGTTAAACTCTGAGACATGTGGAAATCAAAGGGCCCTTAATTTGTTGGTGAGATGTTTACTCACACCAAGGCTTTATAACAGGGCTCTGGGAAGGCAGACTTAATGGAAAAGTTCGAAGTAACAAGAGGCCAAGACCATCAATTTTAAAACATTTTCTGCCCCATCCTTCCATCACAAAGTGGCTTTTAGCAAAAGATTCATTGGAGTATAATCCAGAGAGCACTTAAATGACTAATAACCATCTCTAGCTATCGTTATGCCTCTTGGAGAAAACTTTTGACCAAAAGCTGAGGGAGTGAGGTACAGAGGGATTGGGGACCTTGAGAAGTCTAACACCAAACACCTGGATTCTCAGCAGCATTCAGGGTCCCAGTACTCACTTTATGTAATTCTAGTAGAGTCACCAATTTATTGGCTTGTTCTGGAATGTCCCTAGCAGGGAAATAAAAGTAAATGTTAGAGTTGGTTCAGAAGCAGAGGCTCACGTGAGAGGATTTGTAACTTGCTAGCAAAAAAGAGAGCTATAGGAAAACAAATATTCAGTAATGCCTCCACAGTATACTGACGTTTTTCATAGTCCCAATGAAAAACAGATGAAGTGATGAAGGAAGGCACCTTTCTCTCTGTCTCTGTTTCTATCTATCTATCTATCTATCTATCTATCTATCTATCTATCTATCTAGAGAAAGATAGAAATATAATGTAATATAACATTTTACATGTTGTACATGTAAGATACAATTTGGTGGGTTTTTAAATTGTATTCATTAAGCTCAATTGTGCTACTTTTGTTAGGGGTTGGCAGATCTCTGCCCAGGGGAGGCTCAGAGGAACAAAAGAACAAAACCAAGACAACTCTTTCTGCAAAGGCATGTGTTTATTCAAGCCAATATAGCCATATCAGGACCTTCAACCGTGCCTGAAAAATGGCAAAGCTGAAGGCCCCGAACTCAAAAAGTGAGCGGTTTTTGTACCCTTTTGGGGGAGAAAAGGGAATCACACATATTGCATCAAAGGGAATTACACCTATTGGATCAAAGGGAATCACACCTATTGGATCAAAGGGAATCACACATAGATCACTTAATTTATCTCAACATTTGTTGACTGTTAACTGTTTCTCTGGGCCCAAATTCAATGGTGATATATACAGTGTGTGTGGGGGGGGATGAAGTAACTGTCACCAAGAATACTTTACACAGAAAGACTCATTCAGATTTGAAGAAATGATACACAACTTCACAGGAAAACAACAGCTCAGTAACTTCACAGACTCATAAACCAACTTTAACAGGACTGAAGGGGCGCTGCTGTAAGCCAAGATGAACACCACAAACACAACAAATTTTTACAGAAAATGACACAAAACCCTATAACAATACTCTTTCTCAATTTCAATGGTCTGAATGCAATCCTTAAAAGATGCATAATAGCAAATTGGATTAAAAATTGAATCCAACATCTGCTGCCTACAAGAAACATACTTGTATGTTTCATGTAGGCAGTCAAAGCGAACACAAACTTAAAGTCAAAGCTGGCAAATAATTCTTTAAACAAACAACTCCTTCACAAAGGCAGGGGTGGCCATAATAGTATCTGACAACATAGATTTCAGGCTGAAAAGTTTGGAAGGGACAGGGAAGACCATTTCTTAATAATCAAGGGACATGTACATCAGGAAAAATTGCACTCATAAACATATACACACCCAATTAAGGGTCAGCAAAATACTTAAAACAATTCCTAAACTTCAAGAAGATCAATTACAGAAGAGATAAAAAACATACAATCACATCAATAAATCCAGAAAAAGTATTTGACAAGATCTAGGACCCATTCATAGTAAAAATTCTCAACAAAATGGGAGTAGAAGGAACTTTACCCTTAATGTACTGAAAGCCATCTACCACATAATAATAATGTGGTAGCAAGCATTATCCTTAACGAAGAAAAATGAAAAACTTTTCCTCTAAGATCAAGTATAAGACAAAGTTCCCCAGTCCTGTTACTTCTAATCAATATAGTACTGGATGTACTTGTCATAGCAGTTAGGTTAAAAAAATGTAAATGAAGGGTATCCAGATAGAAAAAGAAGTCGTTATCACTATTTGCAGATAACATGACACAATACTTAGAAAATTCTAAAGAGTCTACAAAAGCTCCTCGACATAATTAATGTGTATAGTAGTTTCCTCTTTAAAAAATCAAAACCCAAAAGTCCATGGCTTTCCTAGATACAATGAAAAAAAGAGATTATCTTATAAAAACAATAACGTTCACATTTGTGTCTCAGAAAATCGAGTATCATCGAATCAGCTTAACTAATGTGGTGAAAGCAAAGAAAACTACAAAACACTACTTTGAAAAAGAAAAAGCATGAGGAAATGGAAATACATCCCCTGTTCATGGACTAGGATTAACACTGTCAAAATGGCAACAGTCCCTAAACATTATATGATTCAATACAATTCTTATAATTGTATTGAATCATGTAATGAAATTTTAACCATGAAATTTTTCAACGACTTAGATTTGACTTTTCTGAAATTTGTATGGGAAAACATTCCCTAATGAATATCTGAAGCACTCCTTGGTTTAAAAAGATGGAATGCATCACCTTCCATAACTTCACAACCTACTACAAAATGGTTACTGTCACTGTCGTCCCGTTGCTCATCGATTTGTTCGAGCGGGCACCAGTAACGTCTCTCATTGAGAGACTTATTGTTACTGTTTTTGGCATATCCAATACGCACGGGTAGCTTGCCAGGCTCTGCCGTGTGGGCTCGATACTCTCAGTAGCTAGCCGGGCTCTCCGAGAGGGGCGGAGGAATCAAACTCGGGTAGGCCGTGTGAAAGGTGAATGCCCAACCGCTGTGCTATCGCTCCAGCCCTACAAAATGGTAGTAATTAGAAAAAAGATAATATCCAAGATCAATGGAATAGAGTTGTGTATCCTCCTGACAAAGACACACAAATATTTAATCAATCTTTGATAAAAGAGCAGGATAGGTGAAGTGCACAAAGGAAAGCTCATCAGTAAGTGGTGAGAGGAAAGCTGGGCAGCTATATGCAAATTAAAATATTCTTTCCAGTGCCATGCACAAAAGTCTGCAGAAAATGGACTTAATATCTCCATATGCACAAAATGTATTAAATATGCCCATATCAAACCTGAATCTATAAGAGTTATGGAGTGAAACGTAGGCAGAACCTCCACGACATTGAAGCTAAAGGCATCTTCAAAGATGCAAGTAAAGTTAAAGTTACATTAAACTAAGAAGTTTCTGCATCTCAAATAGAACAGTGATAAATAGAAAAACAGTCCATGGAACCTGGAAAATTATTTTCCCAGTACCAATCAGATAAGGGGTTAATATCAAGGATATATAAGACACTGGTAGAACTTTAAAAGAAAAAATTCATCTAGCCCTATCAAGAAATGAGGAGAACAAATGAAGGGAAAATTCTTCCAAGAAGAAATTCAAATGGCCAAAAGGCACATGAAGAAATGTGCTATATCACTAAAAATCAGGGAGATGAAAATGAAAACAATAATATATAACCTCTCACAACAAAGAGACTGTTACACATCCAAAACAACAAGAACAAACATGGCAACATGAATATAGGGATAAAGGAACTCTGATAGTTGGTGGAAACATCGACGGGTCCAGTCTTTTTGGAAAACAATATGGGTATTCGTTAAACAAGTAGAAATTGAGCTTCTATATGACATAGCAACACAGTTTCAGGTAATATACTCTGTACTTCCAAAGACACACAGCAGAAATGCCATCTGTAGTCCTATGTTTATTGCAGCAATATTCACTATTGTCAGAATCTGGAACCAATCCTGAGGAACAAGAACTCAAACCTGGATAAAGAAAGTATGGTACATCAACCCAATGGAAAACTATGTAGTCACTGGGCAAAAAATGAATTCTTTAAATTCACTTATAAATGGGTGAGCATGGAAAGTATGCTGAGAAAATGAGTCAGAAGGAGGACAGATATCCTATGTTTGCACTCATTTGTGGGATGTAAAATAACATAGTATGAGACAAATACCCAAGGAGAGTAGAAACAAGGGCCAGAGTACTGATCCATGGTTGGAAACTTACCACAAGTCGGTGGGTGGGACAGTTTGGTTAGAGAAGAGACCTCTATGATAATGGTAATTGTTAATTATCATCTTGAACAAGAAATGAGTGTTGCAAGTAGGATAAGGGGTGTACATGATAACTGTTCAGTACCTTTATTAAAAACCATCATCCCAGAAGAAGAGAGAGAGAGAGAAAGAGAGAGAGAAAGAGAGAGAGTGAGAGAAAGAAGTGCCTGCCATGGGCCCCCTGTTCCATTCATGACCACTCTAGGAAACACATGTGGACTTACCGAGCTCTGGCCTCATTTTCTGCTAAATTCAGCCCTGCCAGTTCAGGCCATGACCCAAGAGAGAACCCAGTGAGTTCATTGTTGAAATTGCGCAGAATATCTTTCAGAAAGGAGACATAAATCAGCAGTGAGAAGAGTGTGACTGGTAGGAGACACAGGTGTTAGGCAGGAAAATTATGGGTTTCCCCAGGGCTGGTGAATTCCCTCCTGACGTTTGACCTCTAGTCCCTCCTGGGAAAGGTACTGGCCACAACAAGGGTTTGATGTAGACCTAGTGATGGGGTTGATCTGTGTGCCTACTTACTGGGAAGTGTGGTATAGCTTGTCACACTCTTATACCCTCCAGTGCTAGGAAAGCAAAAGATTCTGAGTTAAAACAACAACAACAACTCAACCTAGTGTGCTGCTGTATTTTTAAATCATAAAAATTACTTTATTATGATCGTTTTGTTCTGGACTTCCTTAGAACCATCCTTAATCTCCAGAGCTCTGTTATAAGTAATCCAGTGCATATTCACTTACCCCAGAGACAAAGCAAACCAACCATTTGCATCTATTAGGACAGGGACAGGGACACTAATAATAGAAAATCAGTTTGCAACCTCACCTGAAGGAAATCGCCCTCCATGCTTTAGGTGTGTCATAGTTAAAAGGGCTGGAAGACCATCCAGTCTGTAAAGGCAAAGAGAAACTTTTGCTTCTGTTCTCAGGTCACCGGAGAAAGGTAACCTTGCCCTGGTGTGCTGGTCAGGGCCTAGATTTACCTTTCCTTAAAAAGGTACAAAATGATTGATGGATGCCCTTGGTTTGCCCAGTACTCACTGTGACCCAGTCACCCAGGCCGGCCACCACTTTGATGTTTGAGGGTTGCAACTTGTGGGCTAAGTAAAATACAAAAAGATGAGTTGTTTGGGGTAGGATGGAGGCAGGGAGCAGAGAATCTCCATGAGTATGACTTGTCGGGAATCTGTGACTTGATTCTAGTTCCAGAGGTCCAGGTCTCCACTGCACATTTTGTGCAGCCTCTAGCTTGAGAGTCCTTCGACCCCTACTTTTCATATACAGAAATCAATATTCAGGTGTACCTGAGCCCCCTGGGTATTGTCCATCCTAGTAAGGAGCCATTTTAGCTGGAAGGTTCCAGTTACAGGGCTCATTGGCATCAGCAGCCAGGACCCCACCCCTTCACTGAATCTACTCACTGGGTAGAAGCCTAATTTGCTGCTCCTGAGACCAGCTGGAGCTGAGAATAGGGTTAATGGAGAGCCTCACGGGGAACCCACAAAGGCTGTAAGTCAACTTCTCATGTGGGAGAGAGTGATGTGTGCATTCTCCAGAAATCGGAAAATATCTGTGGAAACTCCAGAGTATAATACTAGCATCTCTCACACCTTGGCACTTAAGTGTTCAAATGAGAGTAAAATTTTCACTTACCTGAGTTGGTGTCTGAAACAGACTCAGTAGAACCACAATAGAAATCACTACCCCACTCCTAAATGAATAGGACAAAAGAGAGTACTTAGCCATCTATGTAGGAGGTGAGCCACAACAAAGGTCAGTAGACTAAGGAATACTTTGTGGGAGGTAGACTATATCCACCAAGAGGGTCAGTATGTGGAAAAACATTATCAGAAATTATCTGAAATAAGTCAAGAGGGGAAAATGTGAGTCATCCTGACTCTACGCATGAAGCATATTGTGTGTGATTGGATCCCATAGTACTCACAATTTTTTACCCCAATGTTTACATCTTGAATCACTAGGCTCTCACAAAAGTCAAGTAATAGTAGTGACACCATGATATGTTGCTCTCCTAAAGGATAATATTTGTGTAGGGCTACTGATATAATTTAGCAAGCAAGATGCTATCTTCATGGGTGAGGTCTTAGGTTTCAGTATGTGCATATTCATGTCCACATATAAATACATGTACATGTATATGTAGGTAGACAGATATCCAAAAAACCATAGATCTTTACCTCAGTATAGGATTAAAGGTGGGTGTTGCTTTGGTTCATTAATCTGAATCTAAGAGAAACTAATTGCAATGTAACAGATCCAACATCAATTTAAATATTTTTGGAAAAGTTCTATAAATATTTTTGCAATGCCACAGTAACAAGTTTTGGTCCTGCACTCATGAACATGTGTATCTGTCTGTATAATTGTTTATGTAAGAAAATTTCTATAAATAAAAAAACTTGAGTAATTATCTTGTCTCGAATACAAAGATCATTTTCTACGAGGCAGGTAGGCAGTCATATATGTGGAAAAGGGGGCCACAGACATAGTGAGAATTACTTGTATATGAAACAGAAAACTGTTCCTGATCTCACACATATGCATGCATGTTCCCAATAGATTTCAAGGAACAAGAAGACTCAAGAGCACAGTTAGGTCCCAAAATGGGTATAGAATATACAGCAGGATGGTTAGCAGAGCCTGTCTTTTCTGTTTGATCAAAAGATGATAAAGAGCATAGTTATGCAATGCTCTTCTTTGGAGAAAATGCAATGAAATTCTTTTCAAATGGAATTTGCTTCATACAAGGTTATTCAAGTTTCATTCGAGGTAATTCAAGTTTAACTGAGAGAATGCTCTGTTCAACCAACAGATGGATTCTTCCCTCTTCCATTCCACCAGACCCCAGGAAGGTGGTGTGGAACATGGCCACAGGTGCCAGAGCAGATAAATCTGTCCCTGCAGAGTAACCTAGTAAGGAGTGTCAGGTTACATTTTACAAGTACCAAGTACCAGGTCTTGAGTCTCATCCAACCCCCCTCCAAGAATTGTCACCTAACTGCAGCATCTAGCACTAAATGGGATTGGGCCAAGGTAAAGCAGAATTAGAAAGGTGATAGGTCAGTAACACTAAACTTTATTTAGCATTAAATCCTCTTAAGCCAAGACCCCCTATAAAATATGCATGTATTTTGCAATAAAGTGAGCAGACATCAGCTGTCTCCAGGAATGGTTTCCCACGCACCCATCATCCTTTACCCCGCATCTGCCTAGACAGTGTGCACCGTGTCTGAGAACCATGGAGAAGACTGTACCCCAACAGTGGAAGTTTCACTAGAATCAATACCATGCATGTGTGGGTTGACCAATTTTTGTTTTTTATAAGAAAATATACTAAGTAATTCTAAAAAAGAAAGGAAGGCTTTAGAAATATCAGGGAGCCTTTGAGCCTGAGAGAAACTTGCATCATCGGCATGCAACAAATTCAGACTGGAACTTGAGCCTGCTATTCTCTCAGGGATGAAATAGATTCTGCATCTGATATCTCTGCACATAAGTACCACACGTCTTGTTCAGTGAAGCAATCAGTGAGACTTGGGCATGTGTGTCCATGACTCTTTATTTCCAAAACTCAAGGAATGTGAGAGCCACTTACAGACTTGTGGCTATCTTAATTACCAAGGTGTGGCAATACATAGTTGTTCATCTAAGCCTGAAGTTTTAAGACTCTAGTAGAAGGAGTAAAATATGCAGTACTACATGAGTCAAAGGGTTGATTGGTCTGGTGATTCTCTGTTCAGCATACATGGGTCAGATAGAGCAGTGCCAATGTTAGTAAATCAATAACTATGTTTTAAAAACTTTTAAACACCTGATAAGATGCAACCGGTTTTTAAATGGTAATAACTTTGGTCTAAGTTTTGCCTTGGAACAAGCCTTCATTGACTGAATCTGTATAATGCCTCTGCGAGCTCAGAAGTTGCTTTGTTGGGACCCTTGGCTTAGCATTGCAGTCTTTCAGGAAGTTCTCGTGTTAGTCTCAAGTATTGACAATCCCTGTACGTGACCTTTCCTCCCTCCTTATGCTAATCCCCAAGACATTTCTATACTCATTAGGGATAACTTACAAAAGGGACAGTAGGGACTTGGGAATGTTTTAGCAGCTTCATTGCAGGCAGATGGTTGCAAGTTCAATACCTCTCACCAGCCCATACTGCAAGTGAGATCCCAACAGTGTCACCACTGTGACTCCAAGCACAATGTAGTCCCTGTCTCACTACATACTATATCAGTGCATTCATCACAATAATGACAGAAGATGAAAAAAATAAAATGGAATTATAGAAATAAAATAAAATATGGGGGAAAGTTCAAATATAGCTTTTTTTTTTTGCTTCTTTTGGGTCACACCCAGTGATGCTCAGTGATTCCTCATGGCTTTGCACTCAGAAATTACCCCTGGCGGGGGATCATATGGGATGCTGGGATTTGAACTCGGGTTGGCCACGTGTAAGGCAAACACCCTACCCACTGTGGTATCACTCTAGCCCCTAAAATAAAGCTTTTTCCTTAAGCTATATTTAAGGGAAACTTAAAGGGAGGCTGTGAAGGGAGACTGTGTCTGTTGCTTCTCCTTAGGCCTCCTCTCATGCAGCCTTCCCTAAATAGCAAGCTTTCTGTCAGGGATACAGCTATCATATATTCTGCCCCTGGCACCGCCTTTTCTCATTTTTACCCTTTCTATCTCACTTCCATACATATAGCCAACCATCTTTTCTCATTTGCAGACATATCCAAATATCCTGCAACTATGCCTTTCTGCCTCTGATCCTGCCAGAAAGCTTGATTCTGTCTTTCCATGGATCATCCAGACCATATTTGTTTTCACTGTTTAAAACCTTGGACTGAAACCCTTTGGGTTTCTGCCAAGCCCTGAAAACCCAACTGGAGATGAGTCAGCTTCCTGTTGGCACTAGGCCCTGGAACTAAAGTGTCGCACTCAGATAGCACCTTTCAGGAAAGGGATACACGTCATAGCCACCTCTCTGTCTTCATTCCATATTTAAAGGCCATGTGGCCTGATCAACCGGGTGTTATAAGAAGGTCAGAAAAAAGAAGGAAAAAAAACTGATCCACATTCATTTTCTTAAGCATTGATACTGGCATGTCTTAAGCACCAGAATCTTAATGCACTTTAGAAGTTTTGTGGTTCAGAAGGCAAGTTTTGCATGAGAACATCCAGTTTTAAAGGGCCCAGTTCGGCTAATGTGAATACTTTGGAAATGAACACCTCCTATGACTTGCTCCCTGACAATCAGAAGTAGAAACAGGCTTACCTGATCTTTTATCAATTCGGGGTAATTGTAATTACTGTTTCCCTTGGTTCTCACATAGGCACTAACCTAAAAAAAATGCAAAATGAAAAGAAGGTGCTAGTCAGTAACAAGAGATTGCTTTAGAAAGTTCTGACCAATAAAAGTATTTAACATTATTCCCCCTTCAAACATTCAAAGATAAAATATGATTCCAATAATTCTGTGAGGGTTCTTTCCCTAAAAATGGGAAAGATCTTTAGAATAAGGTGCCAGAAATGGCTATTCACACTTGTTCTATATTCTCTACTATCATTTCCCCCACTCTATTATTGCTCATATTCCTAAGGAGTAATGTAGCCTATTAACTTTGGTCATTCCTCTAGCAGCAGATTCACTCAATCAATTTCTGAGATCAGATTCTACTGGCTCTCCAGGGTGGTTTGAACCAGACATGCCAACTATTATTTTCTCTTTCTAACATTATTTATTCTACATAAAAATATGCATCAATACATTTATTTTTAAATTTTTATTAGAGAGCCATGACTTACAAACTTACTGATAGTTGGGATTTAGGCATACAATAATTCAACACAAATTACTCAATCAGTGTCAACTGCCCTCCACCAGTGGAATCCTTCTCTCACTTGAGTGAGACAGGATACTCCTAGCATAGCTCCTTTGATTCCTCTTTGGGATAACTGAATAGCGTTCTCAAACTGTTTGCGTAGGGCCCAGGTGTCTGAGGCATCTCTGAGGCACAGAAATAATGGTGGAATTGAAAAGATGTGCCCGGAGTCGGAGGTCCTTCGTCCTCTTAACCACTTCTCGACGCTCTTGAAGGCATTTCACGCTGCTCTTTTCCTCCTGCGCAGTTCTGGCACCAAGTCATTCCTCATGTGGATTTCTCGACCCAGGTACACATAGCTGCTACGTTCGGAGATGTTCATTCCATGGAGAGCAAATGGAGCATCAGGGACTAGTTCGTTTTTCATGAGCATCGTTCTGTTGAGGTTCAGCTGCAGTCCGACCTTTCCACACTCGCAGTCTAAGTCGGTCAGCATTTGTGCCACTTGGCTAATGTTTGGCATTATGTGAATGAAGTCATCAGCAAAGTGGAGGTGGTGTAGTTGCCGACTATCTATCTTCACTCCCATTCCTTCCCATTCCAGTCGCCGCATGATATTCTCCAGGGTGGCACTGAAGAGTTTCGGTGAAATGGTATCGTTCTGCCAAATCCCTCTCTTTACATCAATGATCGCTTCATTGTAAAATGGTGAGATCCTGATGGAGAATCCATAATACAGCTTGCGGAAGATCCTGATATACTGAGTTTGAACGCCCTGTTTGGCTAGGGCTTCAATGACCGCTTCAGTCTCAACAGAATCAAAGGCCTTCGTTAAGTCGATGAATGTTAGACAGAGTGGCATCTTGAACTCACGAGAAACTTCAATGAGTTTAGTCACAGTGTGGATATGATCAATCGTGTTGAATCCTTTTTGGAACCCGGCTTGCTTGCATGATTGTCCTTCGTCTAGTGTTCTGCCTATTCTATTCAGGATAACATGAGTGAACAACTTGTAGATGACAGACAGCAGGCGAATTGGTTGATAGTTGCCGATGTCGTGGATGTCTCCCTTCTTGTACAATAGAACGGTCCTGATGGTTTTCCACTGGGATGAAACCTTGCATTCAGACAGGTAGCATGTGAAGAGCAGAGACAGTGTATTGAGGAGAACTGACAGAAGATTCTTCAGGTGTTCGGGTCTGACCTTGTCTGGACCCAGTGCTGTACGCGTCTTTACCGATGAAATGGCATGTCGGATTTTGGAAGGGAGGACCTTAGTAATGACTTATCCATCCTGCGGAATTTGGTATGTGGGCAGGTGGACGTGGCTGTCAAAGAGATCCGAGTAGAAGTAGTGGATAACCTTTTTCATTGCCCTTCTGGAAGCTGTGATAGATCCATCAGGATGTCGAGGGCAGTCATCTTGATTTTGTAGTTCGCGAAGACAGGTGAGCATTGCGAATACTTTTCCTGGATTCAGTCGCATCGGCCAACACTGCTGCTCTTCTGTCTTTGAGATCTTCCTTTATCGCTTCTCTGCACAGATTTGCGAGCTTGGACGTTAGCTTGTGGTTGCCTGAGGCTAGTGCCAAACCACATTGATGAATGAGCTGAGAGTTTCTGAAGACAGGCATCTGTGGTTTTCTCACTCTCAGCATTCTTCATGCAGTCATGGAGGTGATGAACCAGTTGATCGTATTCCTTGTCGATGTTGTCAAGGACGGCATCTTCCCACGTTGCTGCAATAGTGCCAAAGAGCTCCCAGTTGGTGGTCATTCTGGGAGTTCTTTTCTTAGACTTAAACTTTGCAGACCTTTCTCCCCGTTCTGTGAGGTAGAATTTTGCACGAAGGACATGGTGGTCCAATCCCATTTGGAATTTTGGGACAACAGTGACATCAGTCAGGCAAAACCTTCAATTGAATATGATGTGGTCAATTTCATTGTGGAACTGTCCACTGGGAGACTCCCTGACCCGGAAACAAGATCTTCTACCTGCCTACTCCAATCTCCGGCACCTTAAGGAGGGCGTCAAACCCAGATGCCCCACCCTGCCCAAGTCAGATAAATAACTCACCGAACGACTCTCACTACCTCTACCTCTAGCGGTCCGGAGGCCGCTCTCCGGACTGTGCGAAACACCATAAGACACTTAATACTCATTTCCCATAATTCCCGCACCATATTTGATAGGGCTTAAATATGGTGTGGACCATGGGAACACCTCTAAGGGTGATTGGAGGACACCCTAAAAGCCTCTATCCCTTTCAGAGAGCCCGGCAAGCTAACAAGAGTACCCAGCCCGCACGGTAACACCTAGCAAGCTACCTGTAGCGTACTCAATATGCCAAAAACAGTAACAACAATGAGCAAGCCCAGAATATCAAGTACGACGTCATTGGTCTGACCGAAATGAGAAGATATTGATCACATCACGCCATTTTCAACAATGGAGAAGAATTGTTACTCGGAACATGCCACAACAGAAGTGTTGGTGGCATTGGTGTCCTTGTCAACATGAACTTGGCCATGAGCATTGATTCATTCGAATGCCTAACAACCTGAATCGGACGATTACACTTAAATAGATGTGGCTCACTGCCAGCAGTTTCTATCTTTGTATTCTACGCACCAACATCCAACTAAGATGAAGAATAAATTGAAAAGTTCTGTATGGAACAGAGAGGTTCTATGAAGAAGACCACACCTTCTACAAGATCATTGTTGGCGATTTTAATGCCAAGATAGGACTTAGAAGGTTGCCCAAAGAACTCCACATTGGGAACCATAGGCCTAGAATGGAATGATCAGGGTGAGAGACTGTCTAAGTTCATCATGTCAACCAAGATCATCCATGGTAACTCACAGTTCCAGAAAGCCAAATCTAAACGCTGGACATGGGAGTATCTGGTGGACAGTTGCAGAATTGCTTCAAGATACTTCAAGACATAGTGTATTGGACGAGTTTTTGCTTTATTTGACACAATTGAAAAGCCAGAGTAAGATTAGTCAGTTAACAAAAACCCTCCCAAAAAGATTTTATGAGGCTCATATCTCCCTAATACCAAAAGCAAACAAAGACAAAACAAAACAAGAAAACTACAGGCCAATATCCCTGATGAAAACGGATGCAAAGATTCTCAACAAAATATTAGCAAATAGAGTTCAACAACTCATCAAAAAGATCATACACCAATGACCAAGTGGGATTCTTCCCAGGGATGCGAGGAAGGTTTAACATTCGGAAATCAATCAACATTAAAAGGACAAGAACCATATGATCATATCAATAGATGCAGAGAAAGCAGTTGACAAGATCCAGCCCCTGTTTATGATGAAAACTCTCGCCAAAATGGGTATAGAAGGGACTTCCCTCAATATAGTCAAAGCCATCTACTACAAGACTACAGCAAGCATTATCCTCACTGGGGAAAAACTAAGAGACTTCCCGCTAAGATCAGGGATGAAACAAGGATGCCCAAATTCTCCACTTCTGTTCAATAAAGTACTGGAAGTACTTGCAAGAGCGGTTAGGCAAGAGAAAGAGATTAAGGGCATTCAGGTAGGAAAGGAAGAAGTCAAGCTCTCACTATTTGCAGATTATGTGATACTATATTTAGAGAATCCTAAATCCCCTACCAAAAACTCCTAGAAACAATAGACTTGTATAGTAAAGTTGTAGGCTATAAAATCAATACCCAAAAGTCCATGACTTTCCTATAAGCAAATAATGAGAGAGAAGAAAGTGATATGAAAATAGCAATCCCGTTCACAGTCTTGCCTTAGAAAATCAAGTACCTCAGAACCAGCTTAACTAAGGAGGTAAAAGACCAGTACAAAGAAAACTACAAAATGCTTCTTCAAGAAATAATAGAAGACATGAGGAAATGAAAAGATATCCTCTGCTCATGGATTGGGATAATTAATAGTCAACATGGCAATACTCCCCAAAGCATTGTACACATTCAACGCGATCCCTAAAAGGATACCCATGACATTCTTCAAAGAAATGGAGCAAACACTCCTGCAATTCATATGGAACAATAAGCCCCCATGAATAGCTAAGGCAACTCTTGGGGAAAAAGAATATGGGAGGAATCACCCTCCCCAACCTCAATCTCTACCACAAAGCGGTAATAATTAAAACAGCATGGTACTGGAACAAAGGCATATCCACATACCAATGGAACAGAGTTGAATATCCTGACACACACCCTCAAATATATGATCACCTAATCTTTGATAATGGAGCAAGAAATGTGAATTGGAGCAAGGAAAGCCTCTTTAACAAAAGATGCTAGCAAACCTGGACAGCTACATGCGAAAAAAATGGGCTCATATCTCTACAGAACACCATGTACAAAAGTCAGGTCAAAGTGGATTAAAGATCTCAACATCAGACCAGAATCCATAAGGTACATGGAAGACAAGCTTGGCAGAAACCTCCATGACATTGAAGCTAAAAGTATTTTCAAAGATTATACACCACTGACCAAGCAAGTGAAAACAGAGATAACCAAATGGGAGTATCTTAAACGAAGAAGCTTCTGCACCTCAAAAGAAACAGTGACCAAAATACAAAGACAGTCTACAGAATGGGAAAGGATATTCACCCAATATCCATTTGATAAGAGGTTGATATCAAGGGTATATAAGGCACTGGTTGAACTCTACAAGAAGAAAACATCCAACCTCATCGGAAAATGGGGGATGGAAATGATCAGAAATTTTCTCAAAGAAGAAATCCGAATGGCTAAAAGACACATGAGAAAATGCTCTACATCACTAATTATCAGGGAGATGCAGATTAAACCAACAATGAGATATCATTTCACACCACAGAGACTGGCCCACATCGAGAAGAACTGAAGCAATCGGTGTTGGTGTGGATGTAAGGAGAAAGGGACTCTCCTACACTGCTGGTGGTAATGCCGACTGATTCCGCCCTTTTTGGGAAACAATATGGACGATTCGCAAAAAAATAAGAAATTGCACTCCCATTTAACCCAGCGATACCACTTCTAGGAATATATCCCAGAGAGGCAAAAAGGAATAGTAGAAATGACATCTGCATTGTACGTTCATTGCAGCTCCGTTTACAATAGCCAAAATCTGGAAAAAAAACGGAGTGCCCAAAAACAGATGACTGGTGAAAGAAACTTTGGTACCAACATCTACACAATGGAATACTATGCAGCTGTTAGAAAAGATGAAGTCATGAAATTTGCATATAAGTAGATCAACATGGAAAGTATCGGTTAAGTGAAATGAGTCAGAAAGAGAGAGACAGACATAGAAAGATTGCACTCATCTGTGGAATATAAAGTAACAGAGTGGAAGATTAACATCCAAGAGTAGTTGAGGTAATAACCAGGAGGTCTGCCCCACAGCTTGGAAATTGGCCTCACATGCTGGAGGAAAAGGCAGCTGAGATTGGGGAGGGAACACCAAGTACAGAATGTTGGGAGGACCCATTCGGGTTGGAAGATGCGAGCTGAAAGTTGACTCTAGACCGAACATGAAGGCCACTCAATACCTCTATTGCAAACTACAACACCCAAAAAGAGAGAGAATATAAAGGAATGTCCTGCCTCAAAGGCAGGGTGGGGTGGTGGGGGATGGGATGGAGGTGATGAGAGGGATACTAGGATCATTGGTGGAGGAGATGGGCACTTGTGAGGCAATGGTTAAAAGATCACTGTATGACTGTATGACTGAAATGCAAACACAAAAGTTCACAAGTTTGTAACTGTACCTCACAGTGATTCACTAATAAAATACTTTTTAAAAAGATTATTCAGTTTAATTGACCAAATCAAAAATACAATTTTAGTTAAAATTATTTTTATTTATATTTGTCTCTATGTATGTATAAACAAACATGCATATGTATGTATATATGTATATATATACCATTACCATCAATATACACATATTATATGTGTGTATACATTACAGTTGGTCTTACATTTATGCTAAGTTCATGGAGAACAGGATCACATTAGAAATTAGCTGGAGTAACCCGATCATAAAAATGGAGAGAAGAAATGAACACAAGTTTCCTCAAAAAAAAAATACAAATGGCCAAAAGGCACATGAAAAAATGCTCCACATCACTAGTCATCAGGGAAATGCAAATCAAAACAACAATGAGATACCATCTCATACCACAGATACTGGCACACATTCAAAAGAACAAAAGCAACCAGTGCTGGTGGGGATGTGGGGCAAAAGGGACGCTCCTACACTGTTGGTGGGAATGCCAACTGGTCCAGCCTTTCTGGAAAACTATATGGACAGTCCTTCAAAGACTGGAAATTCAGCTTCCATATGACCCAGCAATACCACTTCAGGGAATATATTCCTTTGGCAGAGGAGGCAATTCCCAAGTGGTGCTCAATAGGCTCAGAGAACCTCCTAATTTATGTTCAAATGTCTAAAGATTTCAAAACAAGTATCTGAGAAAGTGATGCTGCTCAGGCCCTGCATGCTGTAGACAATGAGGGCCACTCAGGCAGTGCCAAGGGGCCTCCAAGGCTTCAGCAGTCAAAACTCAGAGGACCATGAGAAGCCAAGGATTGAGCATTAGTTGATACCATGCAAAGCACATGCCTTAGGCCCAGAATCACCCCTCTGGACCTTCCAAACTAGTTCCCAGCAAACATTTTTGGAAAGGTCCTGCGAAACATGCAGCACTTTGGCTATTTGCCATCTAGAATATTGGCAGATTGGAAGGGAATTTGGTGGACTATTGTTATGTGTGATATGTGAGTGGCTAACTGTTGAAACATGGCTCTCCAGTAGGAGAAGTGATGCTACAGCCTCTGCTAAGGACCCAAGGCACATGTCCTCTGCCTATGCTGAGAATCTACAAAGATGCTTTTTAATTTAGACTGGTTTGACCAAGGCTTCTAGGAGCTGATTTCAGCCCTTCCTGTCTCATGAGGTCTCTTGCTTCTATGTGGCATTGGTTCATCTACATTTGTCTCATCCCTTACGTCCCATTTGATTCTCCCCTTATGTGATACAATGTTGCAAAACTGAACCACTGCTCAGACTGCCTCCCCTTCCAAGCCCAAATTCCTAGAGTCCTACACTTCTCGTGGGACTGTTGTTCCTCAAGAACTTGGGCCACAGACTTGGGCGGGAGATCAGTCATAGAAGAACAGGTCTCTGCAGGAAGACACACTCCCCTGGGAGGTCAGGTAGATACAGGAGAAGTGGCATGTCCCCTCAGTCCAAACCAGAGGGAACCCCACACTGGGTGAGTTATCGTTTCTAGTACTGCTGCAAAGATCTCTCTGGCCTGGACCTGATTTGTCTGTAAGTCAACAGTAAGGGTCAAGTGTATGGTGCCCAAACAGGAATGAAACCCACTCTCCTTGCTCCAGGCCTGAAATCAGTTGAAACCCCCTTACTTTTCTCTTCATAAAAGTAGTCTAGGAGCTGAAGTGATAGCACAATGAGTTGGGTGTTTGCTTTGCATGCGGCAGACCCAGACTCGATTCCCAGCATCCCATATGGACCCCCGAGCATCACCAGGAGTAATTTCTGAGTGCAGAGTCAGGAATGATCCCTGTGCATCGCTGGGTGTAACCCAAAAAGAAAAAAAAAGTAGTCTGGTGCTGCTTCCTTGGGTTACTTTAAGGCCTCTCCATGTTTCCCTCCTCCACACAGGCACATGCCCTCTTAGCTTGTCCCTGACATAAACCCAGGTGGTGCCATGCCCCAACAAGGCACAACATCAGAACTCGGTGGGATCATCATGGCCTCTCCTCCTGAGGATGCTTCCCCTCTGCCCCAAGGGACACTAATAAAAGCAATGGCCCAGCCATCCCCAGGGTTTCTTGGCTCTCAGGTTCAGAACTCACATCCTGCTGTCACCACTCTCCCCTACAGTTGGATCCCGAATCCTTATCTTCAGCCCTTCTCTCCTGTCCAAATAAATCAGCCCTTTCTCATGACACTATCCCCTCTCTTTCCTGTCTCCCTTCTTCCAGCCTCCAAATCCCATGACTCCAATGAAGAGGTCCAGGAAGAAGCTGTGGTGAAGCAGTACAGAGGTCCCAGTCTGGGTGTAACAAGAGGAGGAAAGAAGGTTCCCCCATTACCTCTCCATCTCCAGGGCACGTTATGATATCATCCACTACAAAGTTGAACGTCTGAGTTTTCTTTCCTAGTTCTTGAAACTTGGGGAAAAAGAGAGAGATTTGTCACAATTTTTTTTCTTGAAGTGCTCCCTCCTGATAGAATCCTGCAGTGGAAAAGCTTAGAACTGGGGTGGACTACTACCTTTCCTTCTGCCAGTTTCCAACCAATGGGAAATAAAGGCAATTGTTTGACATCTCTAGGAATAAGCTATAACAAAAATTTATGCTCCTTCTCTGAAGGGCCATAAGAACTACATGAGATAAACTTATCTAACATGCCCTTAATATTGTTGGTGTTTTTGACAATGCCGACCCCATACTGGTGAGCTGCACTGCCCTGAGATTCTCTTTGCAAATCACTGTCATAGCAACTAGAAGGAAGACAGTGGCATCTGGATCCTAATCACTACATACTTTCAATTCTTGAGATAAATAAACACAGGTTGTACTTCCCCCATTATAGCTTGGTTCAATCTAAGGGAAAAGAGCACACTGTTCTCCTCTCTCTGCTCTAGAATCTATCTTCAGAGAACCAGGAATATCACACTACTTTTACCATATTGTTCCACAGGGCAACAGAAAACTGGCCATGGCTTATCTCATTGAAACCTAGGCAGTCTGGATTGAAGTATTTAAGATCAGTTAGATGATCCTGCAAGAGACAGAAAGATTTCTTATGATCCTGTTGGTTCAGAAGTTGAAGGGACATTTAAAGCTGGCTGACCTGACTCCTTGGAATGTTAATTCTATGTCGACTTCTCTTTGTGGGAACTCCCAGACACTGCATCCTTTAGTGCCTCATCCTCTCACTTATGAGACCACAGAAATTCCTTAAGATCAATAGCCTTAGATGACTCCAAGTTCCTGACATATATTTTTGATCAATTGTTCTTGTTTACTAAAGTTTATTGCCCAACTATTTTGTGGGGCCTCTCCAGTGATGTTCCGAGAGCCTGGGGACAATCCTATAAAAGTTCAATAGTGGTATCAGGCTGATGGCTGCTACTCAGACAAGTAAGACCAGTGAGACAGTCCTTCTCATGCCTGCCAATAATGGGAACACTTCTGACCAAGTGCAAGTGTTGAGGTACAGTAACAGGAGCTAAGGGATAAGAGGGAACATGGACATGTCAGGAATCACCTGCAGTTTAGGCTCATGTGTTCAATGTTCGGGAAGCTGTGCCAAGTTTGTGGTGAAGAGAACCTCACCTCTGAGGATCTCTCAGCCTATCAGCAAAAAGCAAATGCTATCTCCTGTCCAAATGTTCTGGAGATTCTTGGTTGAAAGACAGGGACCTGGCCTGGGCAAAGCATGTCACAGCGGTCTGCTGCCAGGAAGCAAGCCTGCTCACTTAGGGAACTCGAGTGTGCTCCAACCTTCATCAGCTTCTCTCCCTGAGGAAAGGCCCTGGGGGTTCTGTCCCAAGGAACATATCCAAAAATCCATTTTTAAGCACCCACAGGTGGAAGGGTCAGTTGAGGGCATGGTTTGAGTACAATATGGATACCGAGTGTCCTCTTGCAAGTGAGAGTTGGGCTGGACTGAAGAGGAGACAAAGAAATGAGTAGCCCAGGCACACTCGAATCTTGTCGTTCTATCTTTTCCTTCTACTGTGACTTTAGGGAGGATGCAAATTTAGATGAAACTGAGCTCCTCTTTTATGAGGATTATAAAAATACCCTCAAAGGACAAGCAATGAAATTTCATAGCAATGAAAACAGCATGACTTATGTGGTGGCACATGCTCAGTCAAATGAGGCTGTTGTCAGTGGGAACACAACTCCGCCCATGCCACCTCCCAGATACTCCAGGAGTTGTACCACCAGAGTTGCGCCTGGATTTTCTCAATTGAGAACATATTCTTATGAGGCAGCAGGGGTTTCTGCCTGACTGTTCTCTCAGGGCACCCACGGCAGGCACTTTTTCAATCCTCTGGGGATACCGGACATATACCTCATCGAGAGGAGCAGTGATTGAATCAAACAAAGGCTGCAGCACCACAGTAAAGTCATCTCGTGTGTCATAGCGGCCAGACCAAACCAGATTAGTCAAGACGTTCTAGAACACAGGTATGAACAAGTTTAGCACAGGGCCCACATAGGCCTGGGACCTAGTGGGACAAGGAGGGAAGACCCCCCACCCCTAGACAGCCAGATTGACTCAGTTCACCCCGACAGAAGGTGAACTCCCAGCTCCCTGGTTGGTATCTTTCCAGAGTCCTGAAGTCAGTCTGGGCCACATCTATGTTAGACGTTAGCTACCAGTTCTGAAGTGCCAGACAGTAAGTTCCATGAGACCCAAAACCTGGAGGCTCTAGGCTGGGAATGGCAGCCTGCCTGTGCAGGAGGTTTAGTGGATAGCTGGACATTCAAGGTGTAGGGAAGGAAAAGAGCCCACTGGGGTGCTCCAGACTACTCCCCCTCCTGGACAAGCACAGCTAAAGCATTAAGGCAGTGCGGGTTCCTCTGAGGTGCCTCCAGCTAGGTGGCTAAGACACCTTGGAGGAACAGGAGAAATGGTCCATCTGGAATAACTGAAAATTCTGAGCACCTATATTCCCAGGATGTCTCCCCAGGAAAACCCTGAGCTGGTTTGTTATTCAAGGGACACATGGGGAGTACCCAGATTGATGCTCTTCTATCTCTTACGTTGTAGTTGTTGAACAATTCCTCCAATTCGATGATTTCGCTGTGACCTTTAGTTTGAATGTAAATGCATGGACACTGTCTACTGCACAGAGTCCCAGGAGGAAACAGAGAAAAAGTATGGTCAGGGTGTGATTGTGCTGCAGCTGGGTGGGGAGGTAGGAATGTTTCTGATTCCCCTAGCCCTGGCTCAGAAGCAAAGCTGTCATGGATTTTGGCATGTGTGTGAGTGAATCAGGGTAATAGTAGAGGGGATTGGATGAAATGAATAAGTGATTCAGACTCCCAGGGTGTAACAATAAGTTTTTCCTCTATTCATCAGGTTCAAATGCTTCTGCAAGCAGGGCCAGTATCTAAATTCAACTGCGATGGAGCAAGTAAATTAAAGAAACAAAATTCCATGTTCTATTTTAAAAAGAAAATAAAACAAGCTATGGCTCATGGATAATGGCATCACGCTCACATAAACTTTAATTAAAATCAGGGTTACCTCGTGACTAGATAAAAAAAATTATGGCACATCTACAAAATGGAATACTAAGTTAGAAGAATGAAGTCATGAAAACTGTTATAAAAGGATGGATATGGAAAGCACAGTGCTGAGTGAAATGAATCAGAATAGGGACAGGTGTAGAATGAATATTAATTTGTGGGATATATGTACACTTATGTATTATGAAACTAATATCCAAGGCCAGGGTAAACAGGGCCAGGGGAACTGGTTAATGATTGGAAGTTTGTTACAAGAGTGTCTGTGGGAAAAGGGGCAATTAGAGTAGAGAAGGAGCCAACATGACAATGATAGTTTTAAATGATCATTCTGGAGAGAAACTGAGTGTGGAAAGAAGACAAAGAGATATAGACGATAATCTTTAATTATCTGTATTGCAATCCACAAAGCCAAAATGGAGAGGAGGAGAGAGAGAGAGAGAAAGAGAGAGAGAGAGAGAGAGAGAGAAGAAAAGAGGAATTGGGAGGAGACTAGGAGAATTAGTGGTGGTAAATGTGCACTAGTGAAGGGAAAGAAGTTGGGATATTATATGACTGAAACCCAGTTATTAACAACTTGATAACTGTGTATATCATTATGATTAAATTAAATTAAATTTTCCTCTTTAACTAGGAAAAGTTCTAGAAGTTACTTAATGTTAGCATAGAAATCTGAAAAGTACTAAAAAGAAGACCTTGGGCTCTTCTGTGAAACAGTCAAAGGACACAGAAGAATGAAAAGGAGAAAACACACCCTGTATCCACAGAGGGAAGACTCTCCGCAAGGAGGGCTCCATGTCCCTTCCCAGTTCACAGTCCATAAGACCAGTGGGGAGGATAGAGTCTTACTGTGATACTCAAGTTGTTTGATCCCCTTTCCCTGTATGGCTATCTCTGTAAAACACCAGTCTTAGTCTGAGCCCAGACTTCTTTCGCAATAATGGCTCCCTCATATGACTGACATACTCACTGACTCCTTTAATGAGGGTTAGGGGGGACCATGGTATCCACACCCCTGCAAGCAGTGCTCCTTGCAAAACCCCTGTGTAGACTTGTTCCCACACAGAACATGAGCCATGGAACACACTGTGGATCAGCTACAGGAACCAGAATAGGATAAGAACAGGAGCGAGAGCAGGGATGAGACTATAGTAGAGCAGGAAAGAGAGTAAGCGAAAGAGCAGGGGTGAAAACAGGGTTATAACACAGGAGAAGAAAAGGATGAAAGCAGTACCTGAGCAGGGGTAAGAGATCATGTGAGCACTGACTCCCCCACACCCCCAGGGGAGTAGCCTCTGCCTACCGGTAAAAATAAACGCAACTTGTTGTATGAGTAAGAAATGCATCCCTTCTGATGATGGGATCAATAATGTGCAACAGGTTGACCAGGGCTCTGGGCACCTAAAAATAAGACTGCAAGTGAGACAGGCATAGTGCTGCCTTCCTCCTCAGGCCCTTGGGTGGAAAAATAGATGTAAAATCCTTGGAACTCTCCAGATCTAAGTTTGGTGAATTTGGGAATCTTGGGAGACCTCTTCAAGGGTCTGCCTGGGGGTTCAGGAGGCCTAAAGCCCTCGTGGCTCTGAAGAATCCAAGGATGCAGATCATGGCACCAAGGTAGCACTGGGAGAATTCAGCTTCCTTTGGCTAGCATTGAGAGAGCCCTATATATGCCTTGGATAGAATGTACCTTTTCCCTCTAGCACAACATGGAACAGCTCTGATAGGCATACCTAGGACTCTGCCATGCCAAGAGGTATCTGTGAGTTAACTGTGCTTACTCCTCAGCAGTAAAGCTGCTGCCCTTGCCAAAGGAGTGGGGAGAAGGTGCCTCCAAATGCACCCTGTTCAGAGTGTAGTTTTCAGGCTTAAAGGACACCCATCTGTCACCAACAGTCTGTGGCCACGAAGGTGGATGCCTGGTAATGTTTGGTAATGACACTGCCATCCCTTCTTCAATCCTAGATGCTACTGGGCTGATTCCAGAATGAATAAGTCTTCTTTGGAAGTTGACTCAAGCCTTTATCAGGGAACTATCTCAGTACTGTGGATTTTGCTTTCAAGAAAGGGTGATCCCCACCATTCCTCCCCAACACCAATGAATAGCTTTGTGCAGCTTCCAGGATCCCACACCTACATTTGATTGCAGATACTCCAGCACATCATGAACATTTTTTTCAAATTTTTTTATAGAAAAATCACTCTGTGCAGAAAGAGGGAACAAAGATAAGGAGACTTCTTAGTGGGAGAAGATATAACAGCAGCTATAAGCTTCTCAGATCCCCACATTCTAAGAACTTTCTCCTTTGGAAATCCTGTTGTAACCAATTCAACTTGTCAGAATCAGAGGGGATGATTGACCACTGACTCTTGCTAGGTAGCACACCTAGCACACCTAGTGGATTGAAATCTGCCAGAGCTTTATTTCAGAAGCAAGCAGTGGAGTGTCCTTCTCCCAGGTGCCTTCTGTGTCTCCATTCTCAAAGTTGTAAGAGACCAGAATAGAAATGCCATTTATCTGACACCTTCTACCTCACAACAGTGAAAGTTGTGTGTTCATGCAGTTGATATAAAACATGCATGACCCCACACATTGGATATATGGTCAAGACTACAGTGGGTTCTAGGAACTGTGGTAATTAGAATTCCTCAAACCCAAGATTAAAACTAGCATCCTTGAGAAAGCCTGGTCCTGCTACCATTACCCTGTTTCTGCAGAATTCACAAAGATCGCTGTATCCAATCATCAGTGTGATGAGCTTCCACTCTGATGCATAATTTCTGGCCTAACAGAGAGATAAAGGAATAATTTCCCTGTAAACATTGAACAAAATCACCACTGTGCCAAATGTTTATTCAACCTTCTAAACTTTCTTGCCCACTTAAATTATAGAACTGGAGTCTCAGAATTGGTGGAATGTGGATGGTTGACTTAGAAACGACCAAGCATCAAGAAGGATATTCAAGGTACTTGTGAAGATAACGTGCCACCCTCATTGATGTTACTTTGACTTACCACTCCTCTTATTCGACTTATTAGATTGCTTCCTTGTTCTACCAAGCTCCTGTGGAAACAAATCAACCCTATTGTAATAAGAGTGCAGTCTTTTCTTCCTAACCTGCTATCACTGGAATCTTCAGGACATTCCACCACTGACAGAGTGGAATGACAGAGACCCCGAGGCTCAGTGACATTTAGCTGTTCACCCGCTTTTCAGAGTTAACAAGTAATCTTGGGGAAAATCGCTAGACTTTCTACATATAGGCCATGTGGCAATCTTAAAAAGGACTGCCCTCCACGTGTCACCTTTTGCATCCCTCTCCCAAATGCCATACCTACTTAGTCCTCCACTAATAGCCTGATTGCATGCAGCTTGACTGGTACTCTGACTTCCAGTACCAGTGGCAGCGCATTTGAGATTGCTGTTGAATTTTCGAAGAATATCTGGCAAAGGGATAAAGAGAGCTCAGAAGGGAATTCCAGAATACATTCTTTGTCTTGGATTCCTCCAAGTGGGATGACATAACCTGACCTCAATCCCTGGGACAGAGAGAAAACAGTGGCTTACAACTCCTGGAGAATGTGGCAGAGTTGAGATTTGAGCTAAAGTAACATGACACACTGGGCTAGGTAACAAGAAGAGCTTCTCTATCTCTCATTTTCAGTTCTCACTTATCCTCTCTGAGCACACATTCAGGATGCCAGAGTGTTGGGAACAGTTTTTCCCCAACGTGTGCAGACACGTTGCGCACCATGTCCGAGCAGATGTGGGGCGAAGGGTAACGGTGCGTGGAGAACCCACTCTGGGAAACAGTTGATAACAGCTCACTCACAAGTTCATAACTCAAAGGTGGAAGGGAAAGCGCCTGTTCCAACACTTGTGCTGGCATGAGCGGTGAACGAGCAGAGAGAGAAAGTTCTGGATTCTATGCAAGTGCGTGGGAAAAGTAGAGAG
This sequence comes from Sorex araneus, assembly GCF_027595985.1. Taxonomy (NCBI): domain Eukaryota; kingdom Metazoa; phylum Chordata; class Mammalia; order Eulipotyphla; family Soricidae; genus Sorex; species Sorex araneus. The sequence continues at coordinate 366,630,160 of NC_073313.1, forward strand.
AGTCAGGAAGAAAATAAGGGAAGATGGTTGAGGGGATGTTGGGGAACCTATTGGCCTGAAATTTACCCAATGCCAGAGGAAAAGTGAACAAGTAGGTAGACTCAAATTCCAGGTGCTCACTTACTGGGTAGCGTTCTCCTATTTTCCAGGCTACCTACACCTCCAGAGCTGTGGGGAATGAGCAAGTCAAAGAGAAACAGAGTCAGTGCCTAGGGCGAATCAGATTTATTTATTCCCCCAACAGAATATGTCAGACCCATTGCTTATTGGTACAGTATTCTAAGAAACTTTTATTTACTACATTTTTCAGGGATAGGCCAGAGATTAAAATGAAGACTTATAATAAGAGTCATGTGCATTCTTACTGAGCTGTATTATTTCCAAATTCCCAAAAACCATCCTTATCCTCCAAAATGTTGGTTCTTACCCCAAAATGGAAAAATATAAATAATTTGAAGCCAAATAGAACAGCTTTTCTCCACAATATTAGGAAGGAGAACATGTACCTGAGAATATAAGCTGCACCTTTATCACCTACCGCAATCAACATTCCCACAAAACTTACAAAAATCCAAATTTTAATAAAGATCCTAATGTATCAGAAAATAAATTTGCACATAGCACTTTTGATGAAGTGGTGATAATCCATTGATTTACAAAGCACTCAGTAAACTAACAGAAATTCCAATGCCCCTATCTAATAAATGTGAGGAGATCAACAACTCACTTGCTCAAATGCATAGAGATGTCCAATAGGAAGATAAAAATATAATCATCATCACTCATAATTAAAGAAATACATATCAAAACAACAATGAGATGCCATTAGACATCTATTAGAATATCACACAACAAAAATATTTGTAGATAGACAGTGTTCGAAAGGCTGTGGTGAAGTAATCCTGATCCACTGTTTGTGGAAATATTGACTGGTCCAACCTCCGTGGAAATGAATATGGAGATTTTTCAAAATACACGAATAGTGGGGCCAGAGCGATAGCAAAGCCAGGAGGGTGCTTGCCTTGCTTGCGGCCGACCCAAGTTCAGTCCCTGGTATCCCATTGGTTCCCCAAGCACCGCTAGGAGTGATCCCTGAGTGCAGAGCTAGGAATAACCCCTGACCATTGCTGGGTGTGACCCCCCCAAAAAATAGTAAGAATTGAAATCCCTTGTGACCCAGCAGTACCACTTCTTAGCATCACCAAAACATAAAAACATTCATTCAAAAGGACATGTACACACCAATGATCATCAGTGCACTTATATACAGTCAAGTTATGGAAACAACCCAAAGAAGCCCAATTACAGATGGATCAATCAAGAAGTTGTGGTATCCAATCATCTATCGTTAGGCATGCACACAATGGAATCCTATGCAGGTCTAAGAAATAACAAGATAACGTAATGTTAAGCCACATGGATGGAACTTGAGGATATCATGCCGAGTGAAGTCAGTCGGAAATAAAAGATCCAAAGGCAACATAACAGGATTAACTGGAATGTGATTTCCCCTAAACTTTTATTTGATTTTGGGACCCTGGTTACAAAAATGTTTATAACAGAGTTACCTGAATACAATATATGTAAATATCAAAATCAGAGATCCATCAAAACTATAAACATGAGATGCAACTGCAGTAATTAAACTTAGAAATGTGCCTAGTAAGTTGGCACTGGTGTGGAACATTACATATCAATGTATTATTCCTGGACAAAGCTTACATTACTTTCTTGTATTACTACAAATGCATCCTGTCACCCCTCTGGCTATAGCTTTCTGTGGAGAAATCTGCTGATAGATTGCAGTGTCTGCAATTGATATGTCTCTGCTTTTTTGATGTTGTTGATTTTAGGATTCTCTCTTCAATTTTTATTTTTGCCATCTTAATTGCAGTGTATGTTGACATACATTTGGGGTGTTTGTTTTATTGTATATTTTTAGCTCCTGTGTGTTGGTATATAACTAATTTCCCGGGTTGGATAAATTCTTAGACCTTTTCTCAAATACTAATTCTGTTGTCCTTTTTTCTCTATTTACATCTGGAATCCCTTTAATAGAAATGGGATTCTTTGCTGTGAAACCATAGAAACCCTTGCTATCTTCTTTTTTCTTAAACTTTTTATTGCCTTTTCACATGTACTCTACTGGTATACTTTTTTTATTGTATCAATAATCTTATCAATAATTTATTATTAAATCAACAATGATCATGCCAACAATTTATTATATCTACTGCTATACTTTTGAGCTTGCTGATTCAACATTTCACTTTGTTCCTTCTAGTGCTGAGTTTTATTTAATTTATTTAATTTTTTGTTTTTTGGGTCACACCCAGCGATGCTCAGGGGTTATTCCTGGCTTTGCACTCAGGAATTACTCCTGGCGGTCCTTGGGGGACCATACGCGATGCCGGGGATCAAACTTGAGTCGGCCACGTGCAAGGCAAATGCCCTACCCGCTGTGTTATCGCTCTGTCCCCTAGTGCTGAGTCTTATTGTTTCATTTCTTCAATTGTTATGTTTCTTAACTCTATGATTCCTTTGGAGAATCCTCTCAATGTTTCCTCTTTTCAATCCTCATTGTAGCTCTCTTTTTCCATGAAAATCAGTAGGTCTTGGCTTGAAGTTTTCTCCAGGTGACTTGTATAGTTCTATCAGGGGTTCTTTTCAGTATTTTAGGTGATCAATTAATGATGGCCAGTTCTTGTTTCCCCACCATATCTGAGGAGCTAAGGTTGGATGGAGATGCAAAAATTCAGAGTGACGGTTTCCTTTTTTCAAGCAGGACTGATTGGGGACAAAGCCTGAGTTTCTAGTCAGAAGTGTCTTGCAGGGGTATGGTGCTACCAACTGGTCAGCTTGTACCTGCAGTGTGAGTATATCAGGAGCCTGATGATGCCTTCAGGATATCCCAAATTTGCTGCTGTGCCTTTCGCCAGACCCCAACAAAGTGGGACCAAGTTTACAAAGAAATTAAATGGCCCAAAGTTCAGTATGTGGGAGCTACACCCACAGACCACCTCCGGCTCAGCTATACAAGCTCACTTATTGGCCTTATTTCAGAGACTCATAGATAAAATCTCAAAAGAGATCAAGCCTCACACATAAAGGAACCGGCAGAGGAACCCAGGTATGCAGGACCCAGGGCTGAGATCTCCAAGGCTGCTCGGATTGGGACTGGGTCTCTTCCACCCAGATCCCTCGTTTTCCAGTAGCTAGGCAGTAGAATCCAGAAAATGCCTCTGGTGCCATGTAATCCCATCAATGGCCAACACCCAGAGACTATAAAACCAAGTACCCAGAAGTGAGAGGCCACATTTCCTATTTAACAACCTAATAGCCTAACTCTCCCTCTTGGAGAACCTGACAAGCTACCGAGAGTCTATTGCCCTCTCTTGAAGCCTGACAAACTCCCCGTGGCATATTCATATCTCAAATACTGTAAAAGATATATAGATACCTCTCGGAGAGCCCCGCAAGCTACCAAGAGTATCCTGCCTGCACGGAAGAGTCTGGCAAGCTACCCGTGGCGTATTCGATATGCAAAAAACAGTAATGATAGGTCCCATTACGCTGAGCCTGAAAGAGCTTTAATTGTTGGGAAAGATGAGTAAGAAAAGGTTGCTTAAAAATCTCAGGGCTGGGGCTGGAGCGATAGCACAGCGGGTAGGGCCATTGCCTTGCACGCGGCCGACCCCGGTTCTAATCCCAGCATCCCATATGGTCCCCTGAGCACTGCCAGGGGTAATTCCTGAGTGAAGAGCCAGGAGTAACCCCTGTACATCGCCGGGTGTGACCCAAAAACAAAACAAAAAAAATCTCAGGGCTGAGTGTAATAGAGACATTACTGGTGCAAGCTCGAGTAAATCAACGAACAATGGGATGAGAGTGATACAGTGATTGTGCACATTTGGCACAAATGCCTCCCTGCTCTCTAGGGTAAAATTTATTTCCAAACTCATTGATTAGCAAGAGAAATGAAAGTGAATTTCAGGAAAGTATTTTTTCTCCTGGTTATTTAAATGAGTTCAAATAAGCAAACATTTCAAAAGCAGAAACGAATTACATTTTACTCAAAGCATGTCAATTCTTAAACCAAACAAAACCAGTATCTCTAACTGCTGTAGGATACAAACAGATCAAGTGATCTCAGAAATATTCACAGCTAAACCTTCTTCTACTGGTACTAATCGCAGCCACCCGCCCCATAGGAATTCAAGATTCACTCCACCCAATTCTACTCTTTCGGTCAACTCCACCATGTTTCCTATGAAGGATATTCTTTTTTTAAAAAAAATTTAAATTTATTGAATCACTGTGAGATACTTACAAGCCTTCATGTTTGGGTTACAATCTCACAATGATCAAACGCCTGTCCCTCCATGAGTGCACATTCCGCATCACCAGTATTCTAGGTATACCCCCCTTTCCCTCCCTACCCCTGCCTCTAAGGCAGACAACATTCCCCATACTCTCTCTCTCTAATTTGGGGCATTATAGCTTGCAACACAGACACTGAGAGGTCATCATGTTTGGTCCACTATCTACTTTCGGCATGCATCTCCCATTCCAACTGGTTCCTCCAGCCATCCTTTTCTGAGTAATCACTTCTCTATTCCATCTGCCTTCTTCCCTCCGCTCATGAAGCAGTCTTCCAGCTATGGGGCAAACCCCCTGGCTCTTGTATCTACTGTCCTTAGGTATCAGCCTCATGTGATGCTACTCTACACTCCACAAATGAGTGCAGTCCTTCTATGTCTGTCACTCTCTTTCTAACTCATTTCACTTACCATGATACTCTCCATGTTTATCCATTTATAAGCAAATTTCATGACTTCATCTCTCCTAGTAAGTGCATAGTATTCCATTGTGTAGATGTACCAAAGTTTCTTTAACCAGCCATCTGTTTTAGGGCACTCTGGGTTGTTTCCAGATTTTGGCTACTGTGAACAGTGCTGCAATGAATATGTCAGTACAGATGTCACTTCTACTGTGCTCTTTTGCATCCTTGGGATATATTCCCAGAAGTGGTATTGCAGGGTCATATGAAAGCACAATTTCAAATTTTTGAAGAACTGTCCATATTGTTTTCCAGAAAGGCTGGACCAGTCGGCATTCCCACCAAAAGTGAAGATGCATTCCTTTCCCCCCACATCCATGGTAGCACTTGTTGCTTTTGTTCTTTTGAATGTGCGCCAGTCTCTGTGGTGTAAGATGATATCTCATTGTTGTTTTGATTTGCATCTCCCTGATGACTAGTGATGTGTAGCATCTTTTCATGTGCCTTTTGGCCATTTGTATTTCTTTTCGGAGGAAACTTCTGTTCATTTCTTCTTCCCATTTTCTGATGGGGTTGGAAGTTTTTTTCTTATACAATTCTACAAGTGTCTTGTATATCCTGGATATTAATCCCTTATCAGATGGGTAATGGGTAAATATTCTTTCCTATTCTGTGGGTTCTTTCTGTATTTTGGTCACTGTTTATTTTGAAGTGCAGAAGCTTTTTAGTTTGATGTAGTCCCATTTGCTTATGTTTGCTTCCACTTGCATAGTCAGTGCTGTTTCGTCCTTAAAGATGCTTTTAGCTTCAATGTGATGAAGAGTCCTGTCTACATTTTCTTCTATGAACCTTATAGATTCATGTCTGATATTGAGGTCTTTAATCCACTTTGATCTGACTTTTGTGCCTGGCATTAGACAGAGGTCAGAGTTCATTTTATTGCAGGTGGCTATCCAGTTTTCCCAGCACCACTTGTTGAAGAGGCTTTCGTTGTTCCACTTTGCGTTTCTTGCTCCTTTGTCAAAGATTAAGTGGCCATATATTTGGGGGTCTGTGATAGGATATTCAATTCTATTCCACTGGTCTGCAGGTCTGTTTTTACCCCAATACGATGCTGTTTTAATAACCACTGTTTTGTAGTAGAGTTTGAAGTTGGGGAAGGTGATGCCACCCATCTTCTTTTCTCCAAGGATTGCTTTAGCTATTCATGGGGGTTTATTGTTCCATATGAATTTCAGGAGTATTTTGTCTATCTATTTGAAAAATGTCATGGGTATCCTGATAGGGACTGCATTAAATTTGTATAGTGCTTTGGGCATTATTGCCATTTTGATAATGTTAATTCTCCCTATCCATGAGTAGGGGATGTGTCTCCATTTCCTAGTGTCCTCCTTTATTTCTTGAAATAGTGTTTTGTAATTTTCCTTGTATAGGTCCTTCACCTCTTTGGTTAAGCTGATTCCAAGGTACTTGATTTTGTGAGGGTCTATTGTGAACGAGATTGTTTTTCAATGTCTCTTTCTTCTCTTTCATTATTTGTACATAAGAAAGCCATGGACTTTGGGGTGTTGAATATGTAGCCTGCCCCTTTACTATATCAACTTATTGTGTCTAGGAGCTTTTCTGTAGAGTCTTTATGGTTTTCCAAGTATATTATCATATCATCTGCAAATAATGATAACTTGATCCTCTGAAAAATATTCAATTCTCATTCTTAGTTCACTAGAAGACATAGACATTTAAATTCAGTTTGTGGTGTGGACATTTCCAAGGGGGTTTAATACAGTAAGGAAAGAAGAAGTTCAGGGATATAAGGAAAACACAGGCTTGAATAACCAATCCAATTTTGATAGAATTAGTCATCATAGGGCTTCATGTAGGGATTCTATTTTTATCCCCCCAAAATAGGAGATATTATTTTGACAAAATACAATGGTATTCTCATATGTTGAGAATGAGTATGGGGCTAGTGATCAATATATCAGACTTGCCTATGAGTTCTACTCAGAATTCAATTGTTGATCACTTGGATGTATGTTCTAAGCACAGGTGGGTTCAGCCTGAGTGTTTAGGTTAATAAATATGTTTAAGGGGTGGGAGCCATCAGGGAAACAATGGTGTGAAAGAAGAGTTATAATGCTCAAACATCAACTTCTGCCGGAGTCCAGCTCCGGCATGATGGCTAGCCGACTCAGAGATGATGTGTTGACCAGCAGCCATCGAGGCTGAAGGCCCCGTTTATTCTCAAGCAAGCAGTTTTATATTATTTGCATACCTTGGCCCAGGCACGTAGCCAAGTCCAAAGACGTTCTCATTGGTTAGACATATTTTGTGTTTGTCTCAAGATGTTCTCATTAAAAATACCAAGTCAAATTATTCCCAAGGTTACTTAGAGCACGAGAAGTATGTACGGGCAGGATGTGCCCTGCTTATCTTGCTGGTAGGTTTTACCTTCAAGGCCCCTCTTTCAAGAGGCCCTCTGCACAGGACTCTCCCAAGCCCCCAGTGCAGGTCATACAAAGTTCATTGTCCCACACTGGTCTCTAGTCTCTAGTCTATGTGCTCCAAGCAATCCCACTACAAACTTCTATTAGACTCCAGTTGTATAAATACATGAAGGAATAGATGACCTGTCCCACTGTTGTGAATAGAAAGTTTAAGCAGAAGGTTAATTTTTCATTTAACTAGGAGAAACTCATGTATTAGAACCATGGAAAATATTGGACTGATCCACTCTCATTCCAATCTCCGTCAGATGTAGGTGCCCTGTCACCTGTGGGCTGGTTGATCTACTTTATGGTTGATTTCAACAGCAGCAACAACCTGGTGCCCCTTACACTCTCAATGGGGCTTATCTTTGGTCTTAGATCCAAAATAATAGAAGACAAAGCACTCAGGATGTCATGCTCTGTTTGAGGTGACAGCTTGCTAGAGCCCCTCTGGGATTGGGGCTACAGAAATCTAAGGTGCCTTGGGGAACCAGGTGGCATGCGTCTTGCTCGGAGAACTGGGTGGGATGGGTGATGTCATAGTGATGTGACACTTCTAGATCTTCTGTGGAGGTTACAGACTGAGAAAAACCTCCCTTCCACACTAGAGAACATTTGGGGAATCTTTGTATAGTGTAAAGAAACATTAGTCTCACTCTTTTTCCTTTCTTCTCTTTGAGACTGATCTGAAGTAACTGAATACATTCTGAAGGAGAGAAAGGGAGCCGCTGGTTCAATTCTCTGGTAAGGTCTGAACAATTTTAACTAAACAGAGAAGCAGGCAAAACCACAAAAGAGAAAGTGAAGAATTCCCACATCGAACCTGCCAATACATGAGCTCAACTGTTTCAGAATTCTCCCTGCAGTGTCATTGCTGATCAATCAGTTCATGACAGGGCAACTACCTTCTCCGTGAAGGGTTTCCACTGCAACAGGCCACTACACCCTCTTCTATATTCCTGTCACACTCTGCTCACCCTGGTATGAAGCTTCTCGTAATGGATTCTGTGGATTTCAGGTTATTCTCATCCAGGATAACATGGTTCACTGCCAGTGAAGGGACTTATGCACGTGTGCATCAAACTGACTCAGAGTTTGGGGTATTTAAAGTCGCAGTTTATGTAAATTTCTTTTTATGTGGTTGAACCATATCCAGGGCATTTGTGGGGATACTCCCAGCTTGTGCTCAGGGAGTAGTTCCACTGGTGCTAGGGGAATAAAGTGGCACAGATACAAAGTCTGAATTGGATGTGTGAAAAGCAAGAATTTCCTCCACATGCCAAGTTATTGCATTTTACCAAAATACATTCTCTTAAAAGCCCCTGTAAGCTTCGCCTTATCTGTACTTGCAATTTACAGATAACTCAGACCCTACATTTAAAGGTAAGAACAGTGTATATGGAAGGTCAAAAGTTAGCATTACCTAAATGCAAGTCCCCGATATTGATTATTGAAGGTTGGTAGTTCACCAATTCTAGAACCAGTTCCTTTGCCAACCTAAAACAGGACAAAAATTCACAGCTTAGTCAGCAAGTAAGAGAAAACGAGTAAGTTGTGATTCCCTGCACACTAAATGTAACTCTGTTTCTTTATTTAGACAACACTTGGATGCTTCTGTGTCCAGGGGAAGAATGTTCTTCCTTCTGCTTCACAGGAGTGTACAGGTTAAAATCATTCATTTTTTAATTTATTTTTAATTTTTAAATGAATCAAGGTGAAGTACAGTTACAGACTTACAAACTTCGTGCTTACATTTCAGTCATACAATGATCAAGTACCCATCCCTCCAACAGTGCCCATTCTCCACCACCAATGATCCCAGTATCCCTCCCACCATCCCCATTCCATTCGCCCACCCCACCCCGCCTCTGTGGTAGGACATTCCCTTTTGCTCTCTCTCTCCTTTTGGGTGTTATGGTTTGCAGTATAGGTACTTAGGTACTGAGTGGCCATCATGTTCCATCCATAGTCTACCTTCAGCTCACAACTCCCACCCCAAGCAGGCCCTCCAAGCACCCTTAACTTGGTAGTCCCTTCTCTATCTGAGCTGCCTTTTCCCCCAGCATGTGATACCAGCTTCCAAACTGTGGAGCAATCCTCCTGGTACTCATCTCTACTATTCTTGGGTGTAAGTCTCCCATTCTGTCACTTTATATTCAACAAATGTGTGCAATCTTTCTATGTCTGTCCCTCTCTTTCTGACTCCTTTCATTTAACATGATACTAGGTTAAAACCATTTCTTTAGAAGCTTGAAGAGTCCCAAAATTTGTCCCTCTGAGACATTCTGTGATGCACTTATAGAAGTGCCAGAATTTAGAGATTAGGTTGACAGGCCAGTCTTGTTCTTGGGAGGTAGGGGCAATTTGAACCATGAATACCAGTACTATATTCCTTGACCCTTTCTTTGTAAAAGCCAAGAAAAAAACAGGTCTGTGAGTTTCTGTTGCTCTTAAAGCATCAGTCCAAAGACAAAAGGTCTCCCAGGAAGGCAGGTGGGGATGCTTTGATGAAAAGAAAGCCATGTTTTGTATGGGTTTAAAAGTACTTTTACGGTTTCAAAACCTCCATCCTCTGAGTAGGGTCAATGCACTTCTGAAACTACACTCCTTGTACAAAGCACCGAGAAAATGGCTTCACAAAGCCCTGGTTGTCATGTCTCAGTGTTCCTAGAAGGTGCAGTGTGGTATTTTGTGAGAGATCCCTGCAGTAGAAAAGTTTGGGTGTCCTGATATCACCCCTATAGCCTCCCACCTCAACCCTGGGTCCCAGGTCCTTACAATATCAGAGTCTCCAATGGAACCGATAATGTTAATATCTGCAGGTTTCAGCAAATGCACTGGAATGACATAAAATTATACTTGAGTATGAGGTAGAGAAACTGTAGTCAGAGTCTAAACATGCTCTCTTTCCACAGCCAGTTTCTGTATAAAAATTCTTGGGCCCAAGGAAATGAGGTCCTCCTTCCCACTAACCCCAGTCCCTAAATCAGGGAGCTGCACTATCTGTTGTAAGCTCTAATCCTCCAAACCTAGAGACACACAAACACTTTCTCATCCATGCAAGATTATTTCTGAACATATTCACTGTATTGAAGCCAGTTGGATGCAACAAACATACTTCACTGACCTATACATTCACCAACTAAAGAGAGATGCTAGCTCAATCCCCCCCTCCTTACCATACTCTAATAGCACTACATTGTAGAGAATGTAATACAAACAACCGATGTATTGTCAGCAATCCTCTGGTATAAACAACTGACCATATCAGTTCCAACGTCATGGGAATCTAAGCCTCCAAAATTCACTATATCACTGTATCACTGTCATTCAATTGTTCTTCGATTTACTCAAGTGGGCACCCATAACATCTCTATTACGCTCAGCCCTGAGATTTTAGCAGCCTCTTCTTCCTCGTCTTTCCCAACAATTGGAGGATCTTTCAGGCTCAGGGGAATGAGGCCTATCATTACTATTTTTGGCATATTGAATACGCCACGGGTAGCTTGCCAGGATCTTGTGCAGGCGGGATAGTCTCGGTAGTTTGCCGGGCTCTCTGAGAGGTATGTATATATCTTTTACTGTATTTGGGATATGAATACACTATGTGGAGTTTGCAAGGCTCTCCCATGTGGCGATAGACTCTTGGTAGCTTGACAGGTTTTCTGAGTGGGAGAACTAGGCTATCTGAGTTTCAGAGAGCTTGGCTTTATAGTCTCTGGATGTTGGCTGCTGGTGGGATTACACAGTGCCAGGGGCAGTTTGTGGGTATGGCTGCCAAACTACTGGAAAATGGGGATCTGGTTGGAGAAGGCTGAGTCCAGATCCCAGCAGGCTTGGAGATCTCAGCCCCGGGTCCCACACACCTGGGCTCCTCTGCTGGTTCCTTTATACGTGAGGCCTATCAAACGTGTGGAAAGTGGCCTGAGTATGGCTGTGGCTGAGTTCTGGAGGTCTTCAACTGTCAAGGCTGTGCTTAGGGAGGGGAGGAAAATTCAACCCATCCCCTCCAATGGGCCCCGGTGAAGACAGCCAGGCATGGGGCAAGAGACTTCGTCGCTCTCTTCTGGACGCTTGGTCTTATAGTCTCTGGATATTGACTTCCAAATTAATGCAGTAAAAGCTCAAAACAATGGGGAAACTGAGGAACCCAATTCCTATGTCAAATAGAGACAGAAAATCGGGCAAATCCTCAATCCCCTTAAGAACTTCAAACCTGTTAGTGAGTACCTGAAATCCATACTCACTACACTGGCATTTGAAATTAAAAGAGCCATGACTAGTTAAGCAATTACTAGATGAGAAATTTGACCAATTCAAAAATGAACTGTTTCAGGTTTCACACATTATGAATTGAAGAAATAAAAGAACACACTAACAAGCCATAGTAGCATAACTGAACAGGTAGAGAACCATAACATGAACTTGAAGAGAAAATACAAGACAGCATTGAGAGACAAATGAAAAGAGAAGGACTAGAATGGAAGAGAATGTAAGGTAATTAGTAAATAACAGCAAGAGGAATGATCTCTGGATTATAGGAATACCAGAAGAGGAAAGCAGAAAAGGGGAAGAACTAGTGGTTGGAGAGATCAGAGCTGAGAGCTTCCTCACACTCTGAAAGGAGGCTGATGTGCCGATTCAACTGGCCAAGGAGGACCAAGCAAAATAAACCTTTAAAAAATGCCAATACATGTAGGGCTAAAAATAGCAAAATCTGAAGAGACAGACAGACTTCTTGAAGATTCTGGAGAGAAAGGAAACCTGAAATATAAGGGAAACTATGTGAGAATTACAAAAGATCTCATATGAGTCCATACATGAGAGCAAAGATAGAATGGCACATACAAATCATTCACTGGAAAAAAATTCCACCTAAGGGTCATTACCCTGGAATGATCAGATGTGGGTGGGAAGGGTGGCTAAAATCATTCTCAGACAAACAAGAACTGACAGCATCTGCTATAAACTGGCCTTGAATGAAATACTCAAAGACCATTTATATAAACTAAACAGCCAATTGTAGAACCACACAGTGGAAAATGGCAATATAGGCCTTTATATTAGTAATTCCTCTGAATGTCAATGGACTGAAGTCTGCAATCCAAAGGCAAAGTGTCAGGTGTATAAAGAAACAAAATCCATTCATTTGGTACTTACAGTAAACATCTAAAATCACAGAACAAACACAGGTTGAGACTGGAACAAAAGGAAACAATCTTACTGGCCAATGGTAAAGAGAAAAAAGCTGAAACAGCCATATTTCTATCAGAACAAATAATATCCAATCTAAAGAAGGAATGAACATTACTTATTGGTTTGGGGGACAATAGATCAAGAAGTGTTAACTTTAATTAGCATACATGCAACAAATGTAGGGTCAGCAAAATGTATAAGGCTTTGTTCACATACTTAAAGAAATCTATGGATGGAAACACAATAGTGGTGGGGAACTTCAACACTGATGGTCACCACTGGCTAGATCAATTATACAGACTATCTCTGAAGACATAAGAGCACCAAATGAAGAGCTAGCAGAAGTGGTACTAGCATATATTTCCAGCCATAAATCCTCAAAATAGCCAAAACATATTCATTTCTAGTGCATTGGAGAATGTTAACATTCTTTTAACATTCTCCAGAATAGATCACATATTAGCACATATGACATATGTTCACAATTATAACTATAATACCATGTATCCTATCAGACCACAATGCCACAGATAGAAATGAATCACAGAAAGAAGATATGGAGAAACAGTAATACCTGGAGACTCAACAACATAGTACAAAATAACAACTGAAGTGTGAGTATTGATCTTTAACTAGTTCCTACGAGGTAAGTGCCTGGTATTTAGACATATGAGACTCTGCTAAACCCTGCCCACAGTTTAGAAATGCTAAGAGCATTGTTTGCCATCAGACGTAAAGGCCTCCACTTGTACTCCCCTAGTATAACCCATAAGATCTGTTTCCAAAGTGGCTCTAAAAAGTTATAAGGAAAACCAAAAATGAAGGGAATGTCCTGGGAGGGAAAAGAATGGGTCACAACCCCCAGGCTGCCACAAGCACTATGGGAAGAGAGCACAGAGCCTGGCCTCAAGGAGCAGAGGAATATTGGAGCCCTGAAGCCCCAACAAAGAATACTCACATACAAAATCTCTCTAACAAAGCACTGAGAGACAAAATGGTGAGAGTGTTCAATGAGCTCAAAGAAAAGTGGAATGGACATCCAATAAAATACAGGAAGCTATTAGGGCAACAGTGCAATAAACAGCCAATAAAATAAAGGAGGAATTAAGAGCAGAAATAGGAAAATTACAACCAGAAGTGTCATCCATTAAAAAGTTGGTAAATGAAACAAATATCTCAATGAGTGCCCCCAACAGTGAGTTTTGACACATGCTCCAGAAAGAATCAAGGCAACAACAGAAAATTGAAAAAATACCTCAAAATAACTCAAGGGTGGCTAAGAAATATATTTGCTGAATTGCAGAGGAACAATGTAAGAATCATGGGAGCCCAGAGGGATAGGGATACAACCCAAGTAAGGTATCACTTGTCATCCCGTTGATCATTGATTTGTTCGAGCTGGTGCCAGTAACATCTCCATATGTCCCTGTCGCATGCTAGTGTAGCCTAATGGCATTTGATCATTCCAGGAACACAAAGAGCCTCAAACTGTTCATTCAGGGTCTTTTTTTTCTTTTTTTTTTTTTTTTGGTCATACCCAGAGATGAACAGGATTTTCTCCTGGCTAATGCACTCAGGAATTACTCCTGGCAGTGCTAAGGGGACCTTATGGGATGCTGGTAATTGAATCCAGGTCGGCCACGTGAAAGGCAAATACCCTACCTGCTGAGCTATTGCTTCAGCCCCATGTAGTTCAGGGTCTTTTTTTTTAATTTATTTTTTGGGTCACACCCGGCGATGCACATGAGTTATTACTGGCTCATGCACTCACGAATTACTCCTGGCAGTGCTCAGGAGACCATATGGGATGCTGGGAATTGAACCCGGGTCGGCTGCATGCAAGGCAAATGCCCTACCTGCTGTGCTATCACTCCTGTAGTTCAGGGTCTTGACGAAGAAGTCTGACCACCAGTAGGTGGGCGGCCAAGAGTTCTTTTAACATCCTGTGGAATCAGGTCAGAAACAGTAGTAGTCCAGCGGTCCTCTCCAAATCTCATTTTTGTGTCCAGCCATCTGATTTTTGACGCCTTGGCAAAGGAGACAGCATCCCTGAATCTCCATCATCGACGGAGCTCAGAACTCCGGATTCCTTGTCTCAGTTGAGTGAAACATGATACTCCAAGCATAGCTTTTTCCTTTTTTTAAATTTTTTTATTAGAGAATCACCAGTGTACGGGTTCAAACTTAGGAACTTTTGTGTTTGCATTTCACTCATACAGTGATCCTTTATCCTTTCCTTCACTAGTGCCCATTCACCTCCACTAATGATCCTAGTATCCCTCTCACAACCCCCACACCACGCCCCATCACCCCATCCTGTCTCTGAGGCAGGGCCTTCCCTTTTGTTCTCTTTCCTCTTGAGTGTTGTAATTTGCAATAGAAGTATTGAGTGGCCATCATGTTCGGTCTATAGTCTACTTTCAGTTCGCATCTTCCAAGCCAAATGGGCCCTCCCAACATCCTCTACTTGGTGTTCTCATCTCTATCTCAGCTGCATTTCCCCCCAGCATGTGAGGCCAATTTCCAAACTGTGGGGCAGACCTCTTGCTCCTTATCTCTGCTAATCTTGAGTATTGGTCTCCCACTCTGTTATTTTCTATTCCACAGATGAGTGCAATCTTTCTATGTCTGTCTCTATCTTTATGACTCATTTCACTGAACACAATACTTCCCATGTTGATCCACTTATATGCAAATTTCATGACTTCATCTTTTCTAACAGCTGCATAGTATTCCATCATGTAGATGTACCAAAATTTCATTCGCCAGTCATCTGATTTTGGGCACTCCGTTTTTTTCCAGATTTTGTCTATTGTAAACAATGCTGCAATAAACATACAAATGCAGATGTCATTTCTACTACACCCTTTTGCCTCTCCAGATTATTTTCCCAGGAGTGGTATTTCTAGGTCAAATGGGAGCTCAATTTCTCTTTTGATTCCTCTTTGGGAGACCCGAATAGCATTCTTATTCTGTTTTCATAGGGTCCAGGTCTCTGAGGCATATGTTAGTGCATTGAGAATGGTGGGGTCGAAAAGATGTGCCTGGAGCCAGAGGTTCTTTTTTCTCTTAACAAATTCTTCAATGCTCTTGAAGGCATTCCACGCCGTTCTCTTTTTCTTGCGCAGCTCAGGTGCGAAGATGTCCATCATGTTGAATTCTCAACCTAGGTACAAGCTGCATTCAGAGATGTTCGTTCCATTGAGAGCAAATGTAATGTCAGGAACTAGTCCATTTCCTATGAACATCATCTTCGTGAATTTCAGCTACAGTCTGACCTTTCCACATTCACAGTCGAAGTCAGCCAGCATTCATGCTGCTTGGCTAATGTTTGGTGTTATTAAAACGGTGTCATCAGTGAAGTGGAGGTTGTGTAGTTGCCGACCATCTATCTTCACGCCCATTCCTTCTGATTCCAGTTGTCGCATGATATTCTCAAGGGTGGCACTGAGGCGTTTCAGAGAAATGGTTTTGCCCTGCTGAACCCCTATCTTTATGTTGATGATCACTTCCTTGTAAAATGTTGAGATCCTGGTGGTGATTCCATAACACAACTCAAAGAGTATCCTAAAGGTATTCTGTTTTAACACCCTGTTTGGCTAGGGCTTTGATGACCACTTTAGTCAAAACAGAATAAAAGACCTTCTTTAAATCAATGAATTAGACAGGGTGGCATTTTGAAACCTCTCGCGAAACCTCAATGAGTTTAGTCACTGTGTGGATATGGTCTATCGTACTGAACCCTTTCCAAAACCTGGCTTGTTTGCATAGTTGTCCTTCGTCTAGTGTTCTGCCAATCCTATTCAAAATGATTTGAGTGAATAACTTGTAGATGGTGGACAACAGGCAGATTGTGCAATAGTTGCAGATGTTGTGGATGTCTCCCTTCTTGTATAACAGGACAGTCCTGCTGGTTTTTCATTGGGACGGAGCCTTGCATTCAGACAGGTAGCGTGTGAAGACCTGAGTCAGTGCATTGATGAGTATTGGTGACAGATTCTTTAGGTTTCCGGGTTTGATCTTGTCTGGACTGGGTGCTGTATGCTTCTTTACCAACAAAATGGTGTGTCGGATTTCGTACGGGAGAACGCTGGAATGACACATCCATCCTGCAGAATATGGTACATGGACAGGTTGATGTGGTTATCAAGGAGAACTGAGTAGAAGTTATGGATAACCTTTTCCATTGCCCTTCTGGAAGATGTGATAGATCCATCAGGATGTCGGATGGTAGTCATATTGTCCTTATAGTTGACAAAGGACAGGTGGGCATTGCAAATGCTTTTCCCGGCTTCTACGACATCGACCAACCCTGCTGCTCTTTTCTCATTGAGGTCTTCCTTCATAACTTCTTTGTAGAGCTTTGCAAGCTCAAATTTTAGCTTGTGATTGCCTGATGGTCACGCCAAACCACATTGGTGAATGAACTCGAAAGTTTCTGAAGGCAGGTGTCTTTTTGTGGCTTTCTCTCTCTCAGTGTTCCTTGCACAATCATGGAGGTGCTAAACTAGTTGATCGTATTTCTTGTCAATGTTGTCAACGACGACATCTTCACCTATTGCTGCAGTAGTTCCAAAGAGCTCCCAGTTAGTGTTCGTTTTGGGAGTTCTCTTCTTAAACATTGCAGCCCTCTCTCCCCCCTCTGTGAAGTAGAATTTCACATGAAGAATATGGTGGTCTGATCTCATTTGGAATTTTGTGACAACAGCAACATCAGTCAGGTAAAATCATCGATTGAATATAATGTGATCAATTTAATTGTGGAACTGTCCACCGGGAGACTCCCATGCCCAACATTTAGATTCGGCCTTCTGAAACTACAAGTTACCATTGATGGTCTTGGTCAGCATGATGAACTCAGACAGTATCTCACCCTGTTCTTTCCATTCTAGGCTGTGGGTCCTGATGTAGACTTCTTCAGGCGATCTTCTTGGTCCTATCTTGGCATTAAAATCACCTACAATGACCTTGTAAGGTGTGTGGTCTTCTTAATAGAACTAGTCCAGCCCCATGTTTAACTTCTCAAGTTCTTCGTCATAGATGGATGTTGGTGTGTAGATGATGAATATAGAAACTGCCGGCAATGAGCCACATCTATTCAAATGTCAGTGTCAAATTCAGGTTGTTAGGCATTCTGATGAATGAATGCTCATGGCCAAGTTCATGTTGATAAGGACACTGACACCACAAATACCTCTATTGTTGCATGTTCTGAGGAAGAGTTCTTCTCCAGTGTTGAAAATGGTGTGATGTGATCAATGCCTTCTCATCTCAGTCAATCCAATGATGACGTACTTGATCTTCTGTGCTTGCACAATCTGGTCCTTGATGAATGCTTCTGATGTCAGCATATGTGGTTTAACAGTGCAGACAATCATCTTAATCCTTTTTCATTTTGGAAACCTAGTTCGGTTCTAAGATTTTAGCAGCTTCTCCTTGCTCATCCTTCTCAAAGCTGCCGTAATAGGGACTCTTCCAGGTTCAGGGGAGTGAAGTCCATTTTTGTTACTGTTTTTGGCACATTGAATATTCCAAGGTAGCTTGCCAGGCTCTGCTGTGTGGGTGGCATGAAGGGAGGTGGCCCCCTTCCTACTCCTCACTTATCTACAATAGCTGGCACTCTTATCTACCCAAATAAGGTAGTGACCATGAAAGAAACATTGCTGAAAAGTTCCCAGAGTGGAGAATACAGGAAATCAGATCCAAGAATTCTGAAGGGTACCAGCTAAATAGACCCCAATAAAAGATGCGAGACATATCTTAATCCGGTGCCTGTGGCAGCTCGGCCACACTACCAGATTCAAGACATATCTTCATCAGGACATCAAATACCATAGATAGAGATACAATACTGAAGGCAGTTAGATTAAAAAAGGAAATTACATACAAAGGATAGTTCCCTAGATTTACAGCAGACCTATCATATTAAACTATCTAGCTCTGAGATCAGTGTTGGGAAATTGTTGAAAGAAAAAAAAAGCTTAATGAAATGAACATCTCATCAAGAATAATTTTCTGGCTATATTCTCAGATTTGAATGAATAATAAGCAACTTCATAGATAAACAACAATAACTCCCCCGCCACACACACACACACACACACACACACACACACACACACACACGCTCTGGCAGCTGCACACAACCCCAGACCTACAGTCACGATCAACTTCGTCTTTTCACAAATAGTCTCTGCAAAACACCAATCTGCAGATAATTTCAGGAAAACAATGCCCAGGCTGAGAACTCTGGTGCTGCAGAGTCAGGGAGGTAGCCTTTCTGCCAACCCCATAGTATTAGCTCAGATCATAGGTCTTGAAGGATCTAGACCACATACCCACATAAAGCAAGACATCTTAGGGCAACAAGAGCTTAATAAACTCTTAGACAAGGACTTAACAAACCTATGATGAAATATACATAGAAGTGGGTAAAGGTGCCGCCCAGTAGGTCAACTTGTATCTGCAGGGCAAGTCCTTCAGCAGCCTGATAGTGCCTTCAAGCTTCCTGATACCGGAAAATTGCCTCTATGCCTCTGGCTGGACCCTGGCTACTTGGGATCAAGTTTCCCAAAAAATGAAACAGCCAATGGGGCTGGAGCAATAGTACAGAGGGTAGGGCGTTTTTGCCTTGCAAGCACTGACCCGGGTTCAATTCCCAGCATCCCATGCACCGCCAGGCATGATTCCTGAGAGCAGAGCCAGAAGTAACCCTGTGTATTGCCAGGTGTGACCCAAAAAGCAAAAAAGAAAGAAAGAAAGAAAGAAAGAAAGAAAGAAAGAAAGAAAGAAAGAAAGAAAGAAAGAAAGAAAGAAAGAAAGGAAGGAAGGAAGGAAGGAAGGAAGGAAGGAAGGAAGGAAGGAAGGAAGAAAGAAAGAAAGAAAGAAAGAAAGAAAGAAAGAAAGAAAGAAAGAAAGAAAGAAAGAAAGAAAGAAAGAAAGAAAGGAAGGAAGGAAGGAAGGAAGGAAGGAAGGAAGGAAGGAAGGAAGGAAGGAAGGAAGGAAGGAAGAAAGAAAGGAAGAAAGATAAATTAAACAGCCAAAATTAAGTATGTGGGAGTCATGCCCACAAACCACCTCTGGCTCACTTATTCATTTAACGGTCTTGTTTCAGAGACCATAAACAAATCTCGAAAGAGCTCAAAATCAGGCCTTTAAGCACATTGATGGCCGTGATTCAGAGACTAACAAATAAATCTCAGGAGAGAGCAGCAGGCTGCAGCGATGTCTCCGTACCTTACACCAGGCTGATTTCATCAGGGCACCTCAAAGGGGATCAGGTGTGTCCCTCCACCTATCCCTAATGAACCCCAGCAGTTTCAAAACTCCAGAACCCAATTGCCGCCAAGTTGATGTCTGACATTCACAGGCTTGTTCTTAGTTCCCCACACATGATAATGTACCCACTGAAAAGCCCAGGTAAGCGGGACTAGTGGCTAAAATCCCTAGGCTTCATAGAGTCGAGGATGGGCAATCTCCCTCCATCTCCCCACCCACGGACTGCCTCTTGACTCCACGTAAGCATACTAATGGCCATGATTCAGAGACTCACAAATGAATCTCAAAAGAGAACACACTGCCTAAGAGATTCCCTGGGACCAAAATATTTTTAAATAATTAAAAATTACAAGAGCACATAGTCACTTTAACCATGGCACAACATCTGATACCATTCATAACAAGCAATACAAAATAAATTGTTTAGCATTTGCCTCTGAGGCAGACTTGGGTGGTGCTTAGAAAATTTGAAATAATGGTGGTGGGAAGCTGGAATGGCACACTTGGATGGTGGTTAGAAAATTTGAAATAATGGTGGTGGGAAGCTGGAATGGTTGTGGGATCAGTGTTCAAAAATTGAAAGTAAACAATTATTTTGAACAACTTTATGAAAATAAAAATTTTTAAGATTTTAAAGTTTTTCTTTATCAATTGATTTTAATATTTATCTTTAATCAATTTTAATTCTGGTATTGCATCAAAATTTGTTGCTTTCTTCCATATTAAAATTAAAAAATTAAAGAAGCGGGATAAACACGATGATATCGTTTATAGGTGATATCATTCAGAGTCCATGGCTATGGAAATGCAAAATTTGAAAAGGAGTATGCCTAAACTGTTGTTTCCAAGTATTAGGGAGGAGAAGAAAAGACAGCCGAGAGCAAGGGAGAGACAATGGCTAGCAAGGGTGAAGGCACATCGATGGTGTCAAGGAATGGTAGAGCTTAATATTCATACCGCACAGTGAACAACACTGAAACAGGAGACCCAAACTTTAATAACCCAACTCAAAAAGGTGTCTGTCAAGATAGCAAGCTGGCAGAAGGGGGGGTGGGGAGACGGTAAAGGGAAAAACGGGGAACCTGGGAATACTGATGGAGGGAAGTTGGCATTGATGGTGGGATCAGTGATGGAACATTGGATGTTCAGAACCCAACTATGAATAACTTTGGGTACACTGAGGCTTGCTAGGTAGGAAGGAGAGATCACCATCTGGAAGTGGGGACAATACAGTGATTCTTCCAGATGACCATCGACACGGGAAGCAAGCATACATCATTTGCTTAGACCATTAAAAAATATGGCCAGAGGTCTCACTGGGGAAGAGTTGGTGAGTGATGGTGGCTTACCTGAGGTGGGTGTCTGTGCAGAAGGGCTCCTGTTTGAGCATGATAAACTTGTCCCAAGATTCTAAGGGTGAAGAAGGAACAATGTGTCTCAGAGTTGAAAATGCCAGATACACCAGAAGCTCTGATACTCACCAGCACAAATTACTGGGAGCTACACTGAGGATGGGACCAGATGGGAACATGAGAAGATGGTTACCTGGTAATGCGATACACCAACTAGACGGGGATCTACTATCAGTTCAGATCCTCCATATTCCAAAACTACAATTAGCACATAACTCAAATGGGGCCCTTCACACCTGCCTGATTCTGCCCCAACATTGTGAGGAGGAGCGATTTTTAACATGGATCTGCTGAGACAGGAAATAGACTGGCTGGCACACAATGGATTATTTCTGAGACCACTTCCTAACCCCTGTTCTCTTTGATGAATATATGAGCGGTCTTTATAAGAGAGTAGGAGCTCCCCCAATGTGAAACCCAGCAGGAATTTGATTATGTTTCCCCTGCCCTCTGCCCTCTTGGGCTCTCACACACTGACTGTGACCCGAAATGCATCAAGAAGCAGGTGCACATACACTGTTCTTGCTGGTCCTCAGGTACGGTTGTTCCTGGAAGAAAGGAGAGAGATCACGCCATTGTTTCAGGGTTCCCTGTGTCACTCGTGCTAGCCAACTTTGAGAAGTGCTGACCTGGACATCCATATGGTCCTTCTCCCCTGCTCCACATTCCACTATTTACCCCTTGGACTGAAGACTGCCAGTCTCTGCAAGGTTGCACTGGGGCCAAGAAACCCCAGCTAGAGGAGCAATGAGAATAAACCTTCATTGACCCCGAAGAGTGCCAACTTAGAAGAGCTCTCTGCCTCCTAACCAGAAAGCTAAAGCGGAGCCCTTTCTATCAGTTTTCGTCTATGCAGACTCTGCCAGCAGATCTCATATACCCCACTTCCTCAAGCCCCACAACACCCATGCCACCCTCTCTCAGCCACTAGGCTCTTTTCTTCAAAGGGAAAAAACTTGCAAAAAATTCTAGGTCTTGCAACCAGCTCAGAGATATCCAGTCCCAACCCAGGATCTTTGCAGGAACAGAGGAACTGAAAGGGCACAAACCATATTTCTGATAACTAGTTTCTTAAGAATTCACCCCAGGGTACTAAACATGCAAAGCCTGAACTTTCTGCTGAGCTGCATCTCTGGCCTCATCTTTCTGTCAAACTTGGGGGTCAACATGGTGGGAGTAAGCATAGAGGGCCAGTTTGGCACACGTTCCTTTGATTTACTGATGACTGTCGCAGCTAGCGTTTGCAGGAAGCACTCCCAGACATGCCTCCATCCTGGCAGATAATTGATTCTGCCATGACAGCACTTTCTTCAGAGAGACAGGGCATCTAGTTTTCAATTTCTTCCCTGAACATTCTCTTCTACAATTATAATTCAAAATGCAAGCTGGGAGTCACTGTCATTTCACACTTCTTAAAAAAAAAAAAACTTGTGCTTCTCAGCCTTCTTAAGTCACGAGGGTCTCTTATCCCTCAGAATGTAGCTAGACTGGACTTGATTCTGGTTAACCAGAGTATGCAATGGATAGACAGGTGAACAGACAGGGGATTGTGAGGGTCTGATAGAAAAGCTGTTCAAGACAGAGAGGTACTTTCACTGGAATACTCACAGGAAAATTTTCAACCTACCTGTGTTGGGCATGTGAAAACAATATCACCTGTGAAATTATGCTGCCTTGACTTCTGTCCTACAGGTTCCAGCTAAAGCAAGAATCAGGAAGACGGAAATTGATAAAGAGATATCATAAGGGAAATATTGGGATACATGGGAAGAAGGGAAAAGAGTAGACAGAAAAAAACTTGGGCTTTCATATTACTTTGGGGGGATATGGATCCTGTCCTAAAAGCTTTCCTAAGTCTTACAAGAGAGAGAAACCAATCCCATACCCTGTCATCTTACCATGTTGTTCCAGAGAGCACTGGCAACATGACTAAGTGTCTTCTGACTGAAGTGAAAACAGTCAAGGTCAAAATAACTTAGGTCAGGCAGTCCTTCCTGATGGCAGGGAGTAAGTGGGGCTGTGTTAAGGTACCAGAGAACAGGACAGACACTCACAAATACTTGAAAATTCTTTTTTTTTTACCTCAGTCCTGGGCAATTCAAACCTCTCAAAGAATGGCTGTAGGACCACAGTGAAGTCACCCCTAGTGTCATAGCGTCTGCTGTACACCATCACCTCAACCAGCTCCTGTGGAAGAGGAGAAAATAGCAGGAAATAGTGCCAGGGCTCAAGGGATTCTGCCTCTGCTCTTGTAATTATGGATTCTGTATCAGCATTAGATCAAGACTGAGCTTTAAAATAAATTTACGTACAAAAGAATCTCAGCTCCTCAGGATATAGTTACGTTTATTATCACCGTCAATATTAACCCCAACCCCAGTAAGAGACAGTTGATATGAGTCAGGAAAAGGGAGTAGGAATGAAATTGAATATACAACCATAGTGGTTTTGATTTCCTTTTAAACATATCTGATTACAATGGAATAGAAGGAAAAAGGCATGTATCATTTTATGCCACTTACGTGAATAATGCTTACATTTGCTTCTGTTCCAATATTTGTTTTTAGAAAATTAAAGGTGAGTTAATTATGACAGAGAAAACTTGATTGAGTTTTATCACTTGGGTTTGGTATCGTGGGTGCCCTTCTGCTCCTCCTAGTACAGTCCTTTGTGAGGCACAGGACTATCTAGCAGGCTGATAGATCCAAGACTCCCACAACTACCACTTGGGTTCAGCAGCAGCAGAGCCAGTTCTCCAATTCTCACCCAAAGGTTTCAGACTCTGACATTTCACCATTTTCCTGGGTGCCAGCATTTTGGCCACACTATGTGCTGGAAGGGAAACCAGGCTCATGTTCCAGGAGACATTAGTGTGAAATGACCCAAGGTCATTCAGAGATAAAACTGTGCTGGGAAGTTCCAACTCTTGTCTCTAGGGTTTCTCTTCCAGCTATAGAGCCCTGACTACAGCAGAAGAGAAAGAGCAGGGTGTATTCTAAGGACAGTCCATTCCCAGTGAAAATCTGTTGGACTTTCAACAACCCCCTGATCCTCCCTGAACACTATTCATCTATAATGGAAGATGTTCAGCAAAGCCTACACTACCCTTAAAGAATTTTCCGATTGTAACTGGGTATTGGCTTCAAGAGATCAAAGAACAGGCATTTTTTCATCAGGAGGGTGTTAGAAAGCATGGCTGGTATACACTGTGATAAGTAGAATCATTTCTCAAAAGTGGGATGTCACCATCACATTTTCTGGAAGAAGAGAGTGAGAGGAAACGCTAAGGAGACTATAAGATTTTATGTAGCCTGACTGTGAGCACCACAAACATGAGAACATAAAGGTTCGAGGTGGGCATAATCATATCAGGAAAGAGCTGGCCCATCCACAAAGCTCAGTTAAGGGAATTCCAGTGAATGTCATTGGAGCCACCAAACGATGACCTAACTGAACCCACTTCCTTTGACTGAGGAACCCCACTCTCTGAAGAGCAATATGCTTCT
Organism: Sorex araneus; assembly: GCF_027595985.1. Lineage (NCBI taxonomy): Eukaryota > Metazoa > Chordata > Mammalia > Eulipotyphla > Soricidae > Sorex > Sorex araneus. The sequence goes on from NC_073313.1 coordinate 366,654,821, forward strand.
CCCACCATAAAGTGTAGAAGACATAGTGGTTTTCAAAAGCTCCCTTAAAAGCTCTGGCTCAAACTAGATGACCTCTCTGTGTCTGTGTTGCAAGCCATGATGCCCAACAGTAGAGAGATAATATGGGGAATATTGTCTGCCATGAAGGCAGGGGGAGGGTGGGAAAGGGGGGGGGGTACTGGGGATATTGGTGGTGGAGAATGTGCACTGGTGGAGGGATGGGTGTTTGATCATTGTGTGATTGTAACCCAAACATGAGAGCTTGCAATCATCTCACAGTGATTCAATAAAATAAAAAAATAAAAAAAAATATTTCAAATTGTTGTATAAAAAAACAGCTCTGGCTCAGGAACACTCTCCGACAGAGTGCCCATGTTTGGGTCATGGTGGAAAGACAGTGATGGAAAGATGAAGGACCAGCACAGCTTCCAGCCTGATCAGGTCAGACTTTGAGAGCAATGGTTGAGCCCCCTAATATCCCATAATTATATGATTTCTGGTTCTTTGGATGTGATCCTACATATCGAGTTCTGCCAGATATTCTGGTTAAGCTATCAGTTTTCAGGAATGGAAATAGGGCTCTTGATCACAGACCAGCAGCCAGGATTATCGTATCTGGTTCCCTCCTTCTCCTGCCACTGACATGCAAGACACATATTGACCACAGAGAGAAGTGCAGTTGGGGACTCTCTGACTGACTTGGGCAATGGAGTTAGGGTTGATCAATGAAGTTTCATTTACTTGAATCCTGATACCATCAGAATTACACACATCCTCAAAAGTCGGCTAGAGAGTGGTTCTACAATAAGGTCATGAATTCAAAGCACACATCAAGCCTGAATGCCATTTTTGACATCAGATAAGGATGAAAAGACCACCACTCCCATCTCAATGGATCAATGTCGCAAGCAGGAACGTTTTGCCACTTACCTGATACTTCTTATTATACGTAGCAACTTGAGCAAGTTCTTTAGAACCTTCTTCATACTTCATGACACAGGGACACAACTTCCTGCAAGCCAAGCCAAAGAACTGTCCTCAGCCAACCAGCACTGACTGCATGCATGATGCAGAAACTCTATTTGAGATTCAAAATGCACTTAATTGGAGGTTTCAGAAGTCATGGTAAGAGGCCTAACTGAGTGGAATCAATGCATTGAAAACAGCATGCCAATAGGAGTTTGGCATTCAGCAACCATGCACCGTCTCAATATCCTCATGCCATCTTTACAAGAGATTGTTGTGGTCTGTATTGTCATGTGATGTTTGGTCCCAAATGTTGGGGGAACAACCAAGATTCACCTTAATTTCAAAGAGCACATATGCCCTGTCTGAATTCATCTGTCATTTATGAACATATGCTATGCTATGTCCCTTACTATAACTGCATTGACTAAGGAAAATATTCATGAATTACTCCCAGAAGATATGCTCAGCCCAGTAGACTGGAGCCAGAGATGATTTCTAACTGCATACTTCAACGGCAGCCGAGACCCATACCAGGGTGAGGAGAATCTTAGAATTTCCTTCTTAATGATGTAAGGTTAGAAGTGTGATGTTCGTTGAAGCCTCACATGTCTGTTTTTAACTAATATATTATCTTCTGAGAAAACCAGGGAACTTTGGGGAGAAGGAGAAGAAGCTTCCATCTCACATTAGTTGATCTTGAGGGCAATTGTTTCCTGTCTCCTTATATATCGCCCTCAGGCTGATGATCTCCAGTGGTGATACCACATTCACAATCATTCTGGGAACCTAGGCAAAGAGAATTGGATAAGAGGTTTAAGGTTGGGAGGATCTTGAGTTATTAAAAGTGTCTTATTTGCCTCAGAACAGTTTCTTCTAGTAACCTTCAGGTCAATAGCCTCATTTCTGGCCTCATTCACTGGCTTTATCCTCCCACCTTTCTCCCCTATGCTACATGAATGGAACCAGAGATGGAACCATTTCTGGTCTCCTTATAGAAGGAACTGGCATATAGATCTTAGTAGAATGCCATAAATACCTCCAAATGTGAACCAAAAAGTCTATTCAGAGGACATATGGTTCAAGCTTCATACCTCTTTATGAAGGATGTCCAGTGCACGCTGAATGTTGTTTTGGAACTTTTCAGGACTAAAGGTGAGCTACAAGAAAAGAAATGTCTCTATTACCATCCATCAGCCAATTTCAGTAGATTTACAAGAGTCCCTCTTCTTTCTTATACTTCAGCAACAGTAAGAAACATCTCTTCCATATTCACTCCCAGACTGAGTCCCTGTGACCCTCATGGAAAACTCAACACTTTCCTATGCATGGAGTTATTGAAAGTTCTAGACCCACTGCTTATCCACTGCATGAAAGGACATAGAACTCTGATACACAATTTGCCTCCTTTTCATTTGATCCTGGTTATTGATGCCAGGAAGGTGGACTGTGAGAGATCTAGGGGACAGTGACCACCTTGGCTCTAGAAAGAATCTCCACTCATCACCTTTAAACCTTGCCGTAATTTAGTTCTTTGCCTCCAAATTCCAGTAGGAAGTTTCCCTCTCAGTCTAAATACTTAGTCCCTAGTTCCCCAGGGCCAGTGTGACTTAGACCCTCTTCTCAACCTCTCACTGAGAATCACTCTGACGTATGTTAGTTGGCTTGCTCTCCTTTTACTATCATTCATTTTGAGTTCTTTGGTAGTTGGACGTGACTTTCATTAACTTCTGGGCATCTGTAGATGTAATACATGCCCCCAGAAAACGATACTGGAACTAAGATTTATGCTTACTGTGAAATACTATAAATAAGAATAAATGGAATATAGTAAATAGGCAACCAATTTCTAAGGGTTGGAGGTGTAAAAATCATTAAGGAAATGATAAATACCTTAGATGACATGTTTACTAGACACTATTCTGTATCCATATAAGGCAAACATCACTGAATAAGCAAATGAAAGCGAAGATAAACAGATGGAACTACAGTAAATTAAGAAGCTTCTGCATCTCAAATGAAACAGTGACCAAGATACAAAGACAGCCCACGGAGTGGGAGAAATTATTTATCCAATAACCATCAGGTAAGGGGTTAATATCAAAGATATATAAGGCACTAGCAGAACTTGACAAGAAGAACTCATCAAACCCCATCAAAAAACGGAGAGGAAATTAAAAGAAATATCCTCAACAAAAAAGGAAAAACAGTACATTAAAAAAATGGGGGGAATGCTCTAAATCACTAATAATCAGGGATAAGCAAATAAAACTATGAGATTTAATCTCACACCTCAGAGTCTGGCACACATCCAAAAGAATAACTAGTGCTGGCATAGATGTGGGGAAAACTGAACTCTTATTCCCTTTTGATGGGAATTCTGGTTGTCCAGCCTTTCAAGAAAATAGTATGAACATTCCTTGAATAGCTAGAAATTGAGCTTGCAGGTGACCCAGCAGTGCCAGCTCTGGCAATATACACTGGGGGGGGGGGGGGGGCGGAAACAACAGAAAAAATATTTGCATTCCTATGATCATTCCATGACTATTCACGGTAGGCAGAATTTAGAAACAGCCCAAGTGCCTGAGAATAGATGACCGTGTAAAAACACTATGATACATCTACACAGTGGAATGTTTCACAATCACCAGGAAAAATGAAGTACTATAACTTGCTAAAGACACGGAGAGGATCGTGGTGAGGGAAATGAGTCAGAAGGAGAGGGACAGACATAGAATAATGGTACTCTTTTGTGGGATATAAAAATCATAAGATGAGACGGTTATCCAAATACAACAGAAATGAGGGACAGAGGACCATTCAAAGTTCGTATCTGCCTCAAGTGTTGGGGTAAGGGTAGTAGGTACAGAAAAGTGACCACCATAACAATGATAGTTGGAAATAATCACTCTAAGAAAAAGTTGAGTGTTGAAAGTACATTAAAGGACATACATGATGACATTTAATTAATTATATTGCAAATCTGGAGTGATAGCACAGGGGGTAGGGCATTTTCCTTGCACGTGGCTGACTCAGATTTGATTCCTCCATCCCTCTCAGAGAGCCCAGAAAGCTACCAAAAGTATCCTGCCCACACTGCAGAGCCTGGCAAGCTACCTGTGGCGTATTCAATATGCCAAAACAGTAACAACAAGTCTCACAATGGAGACATTACTTGTGCCTGCTCAGGCAAACTGATGAACAGTGGGATGACAGAACGACAGTGCGACAGTGCAATATTGAAATCATAATGAGCAGGTTTGTTGCTTTGTATGATAATTTTATTTACACAAGTTTCTGAAATAGTAAAAAATTAAAACAATCCCAAGTAAATATTAAGGCCTACCATTTACTGGATTGGAGTGAGTATAAAATATAATATCATAATCATAAAAATACTGAAATATTCTTAATTCTCTAATAATAGGCAAAAAATGTAAATCTTACAGATGTTAGGAGTCTCTCCTGCTTAACGGTAGGTTAACTACTTTTTCTTGAAACAGTTTTTCTATTTATCCTACATTTTTTGAATCAGGCCTCTCCCCTCTTACCTGAAGCACTCTCTTTCTCTCTATATATATATCTATCTAGGTGTTGACATTGTCCAAGGCTTTCTTCTTTAGCTCAATTTTCATAAACGTTCCACCCCATCCAAAGATCATCTTACACATCTAAACCTTCAATTTTCACCTTTATGCTAATAAATCTCTAAATCTACACATTACCTACCTTCTAGTCCCCAAATATTAATAGTTACAATTCCAAATGCATGATAAGCATTTCAAGTGTAGGTACCATAAATTTAATTGTTCCCAAATTAAATTCCTTTTTTCCTTTTTCTTATTTTGTTCTTTGGGGGCCAGACCTGGCAGTGTTCAGGGATTACTCCTGATCTGGAGCTCAGAATCACTCCTGGCAAGGCTAGGAGAACCATGTGTGATGCTGGAGGTTAAACAGAGGTTGGCTGTGTGCAAGGCAAGTGCTGTATCTAGTATACTGTCATGTAGGCCTCTAAACTTATCATTTTTATCCACAAATAGGCTTCTCCTTTCACATTCTCCTGTCAGTAATACCATTCTACTGCCAAATCTAATTTCATAGTCACATTTGATTCCTTCCCCTTATAAAACTCATTACATATAAAATGCCTCTGATTCTAATTCTACTTCAAAAATTCTTCCTGCTTCTCTCTTCTCTGTTCTCAGTACTATTGTCCTAATTCACACTCACAAGGACAGATGATTAATTTATTTGCAATATTCTTCATACTGGTCTTTTCCCATAAAATTATCTATCACTCTCATCCCGTTGCTTATTGATTTGTTCGAGCGGGCACCAGTAATGTCTCTCTTTGAGGGACTTATTGTTACTGTTTTTGGCATATCCAATACACACAGGTAGCTTGCCAGGCTCTGCCGCGTGGGGCAAATCATAACACACAAAAGAATGAGAGAATAAAAATCCCCTACATAGAGGCTGACTAGGGGGTTAAAGGAGGGAATTTGAGTACACGGTTGGTGAGAAATGTACACTGGTGAAGAGACCAGTATTGGAACACTATATGACTGAAACTTTTTTTAAAATTTATTTTATTGAATCACCATGTAAAAGGTTACAAAGTTCTCAGGCTTATGTCTCAGGTATAAAATACTCAAACACCCATCCCTTCACCAGTGCCCATATTTCACCACCAAAAACCCCAGTATGCCTCCCACCCACCCCCACCTGCGTAACTGATAAATTTCACTGCATTTTCTCTTTACCTTGATTACATTCCATATTTCAACACAAAACTCACTATTGTTCTCGGAGTTTCCCCCCAAAAAAGACAGCCCTACTGCCAAGGAAACAGTTGATAATTAGTTTTCCATTGCTGAGAATGAAGAGATATTAAGTCCCGCTGTTCCAAGTACATAACTTTTTTTTCCCCTCCTTCCCACGCCACCAAGTTCGTGCCTGCTTAATAATCCTCATAATATGACTGACACCACACCACCCAACAAAGGAAAATAAAATGAGAAAGAGGGATGTTTCCCGTCCTCAGCCAGCGTGGGACTATGGCTTAGTTGACAGTCTAGCAACGTGTCTGCAAGCAGTTTCTGGGACCAAAAGTAGTCTAGTTGGTTTCCGGATTCTGGTAGATCAGCAGCTATGTGGCCGCACAAAAGTGTGGCTACCCGGATGGAATTTTGACACAGCGTGCACTGGTATCGGCCCCGGCCAGAGACTGCCCAAGTGTCCCACTGTTCCAAGTACATAATTTTTTTACCCTTTTTTCCCATTCCCGCGCCACCAAGTTTGTGCCTGCTTAATAGACATCACAATATGGCTGACGCCACGCCGCATTTCTCCCCAAAAAAGGAAGAGAACCAAGAAAGAAGGATATTTCCTCTCCTCGGCCGGCGTGGGGCTATGGCTTAGTTCACAGTCTAGAGAAATGGCTGCTACTTTGATTACCTTCAATATTTCAACAAAAAAACTCACTATTATTGGTTGGAGTTTCCCCCCAAAGTCCAACCTGTTAAAAAGGAATCATTTCACATTGCTGACAATTAGGAGATATTAGGTCGGGTAGCCACTGTTGCGGCTGCGCAGTTTTGGATTTCTGTATAAAGTCCAGGGAAAATTCTGCCAGAAATTGCATCACTGCAAGCTTTTACTTCCCTTTTGTGGTGCTCATAAGATGGAAAAGCCTCGAGAGAGAAACCCTTCCCCGCTGTCGCTGCATGGGGTAGAGGCTCAGTTCACAGTCTGGAGGCATTTCTGTGGGCTGTTGGTGTCCAAAGTAGTTCATTTGGCCTCCGTGATCATGTTCGTTCAACAGCAACAGCAGAAAGGTCGTGCACGTGTGTCCGCTGGGCTTAAGTATCGGCAGCGGGCAGAGCCGGTACCCCCCAATCCCTGGGATCTGCCTCGCATTCCGCAGCAGCTGGGCTGGTACCTCCATTTTGTGCTCAAAAAGAGGTGATCGCCATGCTGTGCCCAGGAGGGAAGGGTTGAGAGAGAAAGAGAAGTACCCTGCCCCACTGTCGCCGCATGGGGTAGAGGCTCAGTTCACAGTCTGGAGGCATTTCTGTGGGCTGCTGGTGTTCAAAGTAGTTCATTTGGCCTCTGCAATCATGCTTGTGCAGCAGCAGCAGCAGCAGCAGCAGCGGAAAAGCTATGACTGAAACTTTATCACAAACAACTGTGTAACTGTGTGTCTTACAGTGACTGAATTTTTAAAATATCTGAGTTATGTTCAATGCCTTTTAAAAAATTAAATAAAATCCAGTTGTCTAGAATAGGCAAGATGATGAGATGCAATTAGAGCCAAGTATTTCATAAGTGGGACAAGTTAAGGAAAGCAAAGCCAACATGGTAATGATAGTGGCAGCACCACAGCAGGCGCTTGCCTAGTGATGGCAGCTCTCAGCACTCTGTTGACCTGGCTGACAGGGCCATTTCTGCATGCATGAATGTAAGTGCCCTTTAAACATTCCCTCTCAAAAAGAGTACTTAAAGAGATCAGTAGTCTGATCTACTTTAAGATGTGGAACCCTTAAAGATGGTGGCAGTGCGACGGAGTGTACAAAAGCTGACACTATGGGCAGTGGGCCACCACGGTGGCAGAATTTTTGCATGATAAATAGTGCTCTCTGGTTTCAACATGATTCCACCAAGGAGCACAGCTTCCGGAGTTGAGGGGGGTTCCACGGTTCCCACCTTGGTTTACTGGCTCGAGCATCCCAAGCAACTGACCACTGGTAGGGCTTCTCTGCCACCACTACTCCCCTGGATCCACCCTCACTGCCAGTGCTTCCCACAGAATATTATGGAGGAAAATCTCCCTGAGCACCAACTATCTAAGACCAGACTGAGAACAGGTTGAGTGCCGCCTGGTCAGATTCTGCTACACTAGTGACTGAGGCATGTCCGGAGTGTCCCTGATCCAGGTCCTGGTCCCAACAGGGGCGGCTGTCACCACTGGGGCACAAAGAACACAGCATCACTGTCCAGTCAACGTGAACCAGCTAGGCGAGAGCAGCAGCAGCCTGATGGTGCCCGCGGGCTTCCTGATACCCCAAAGTCGCTGCTATGGCACAGGTCAAGTTTTCTGAAAAATTAAACCTCCAAACTTTAGTATGCGTGAATGATGCCCACAAATGTCTAAAGGCTCCACCATACACATGCTCATTATAGAACTTGTTCTAGAGACTCATAAATAGATCTCAAATGAAATTTAAAAAAATTTTAAAGGACACATTAAATCTTCTCAGACCCATGCATGGCTGAATAACTGGGAACATTGGAAGGGGTGCTGGTTAACCCAGAGCCTTCCCAGAGCCCCTGGCAGCACTTGCTCCCACAAGTCAAAATCACCATGCCACCAGTCAGATTTCACCATTTCGAACAAACCTCATCAAGATATTAGTCAGATTAATTATTAATTCAGACAATAAAAATTCAGGCAGGGGTTGTGACTAAAATCTCCAGGATCTCTCAATGTCAGGATGGGCTACCTCCCCGACTTCCCTATACTCCCAGCAGTGTCAGCAGTCAACCCATGAACCAACTCCAGTGCTGCCATATGAGATTTTCTATCAGCCTTACTCCAGATTCATATAAATCAATCTCAGAAAAAATAAAAAAGCTGCGTTAAATCACGGACCTGGTCACGGCTGAATTATCCTGGGCATAAGTGGGGCTGGGGGTGGTATGGCTGTGCCTGCCCAAACAGAACCTGTTGGTAGCTGCTTGCTCCCACAATTCAAAATTGCTGCCATGCCCTGGCTGTACTCCATCATCTTCAGAATGACTTCACAGATATGATGAAGATGATGATGATGATGATGATGATGATGATGATGATGATGATGATGATTATGCTGAAAATTCTGGTTCGTGACTGAAATCCCCAGGCTTCTTCAGGGTCAGGATAAATTTTTCCCCCTACATATCTGCACTTTGGGAAGCCCTGGCAGTCATGTCTACACCCCAAAGCTGCCACTCAATCAAAAACTCAGCTCTACCAGTCGATAAAAATACTGAACTTCCTGAACAAACACAATGACTTCTTATTACCTGTATTGTAAATCATAATGTGCAAAAAGATAGAGAAGAGAAGGATCAGGAGGAAGGGGAGGAGGAAGAGGGGGGAGAATGAGGAGGAGGAGGAGGAGGAGGAGGAGGAGGAGGAGGAGACGATGAAGACGATGATGGTGACGATGATGGCAAGGGGGTGGGGGGTCGGAAACCGGGGACTTTGGTGGTGGAAAATGTACACTGGTGTCAAATGGGTGTTAGAACATTGCATGAGTGAAACCCAGTCATGAACAGTTTCATGATGGTCTATCTCATGGTGATTCAAAAACAAAAAGAGGGACTGGAGTGATAGCACAGTAGATTAAATTTTTGCCTTGAATGAGGCCGACCCGGGTTTGATTCCCAGCATCCCATATAGTCCCACAAGCACCACCAGGAGTAATTCCTGAGTACAAAACCAGAACTAACCCCTGTGCATAGCTAAGCTGTGACCCAAAAAGCAAATAAATAAATACATAAATAAATAAATAAATAAATAAATAAATAAATAAGAGCTTCAATCAGCAAAGTGTAAGCTCTGAAAAGAACAGCAACATATATTAGAGATTATTGAATAATTGTTAAGAATTATTTTACAAATCTTAAGTACTAACAAAAGATAATATTCCTCTTGTTTTGAACTAGAAATAAAGAAACATTTCAAAAAGCATGTTTACAACAATACTTTCATAGAAAGCAATAAACAATGTCTCCATAGTTATATACCATTGGAGAGAAACACTTATCAAAACCTTAGTAATTGAATTCCTCAACATTTTTCTTACCAAAAAGATATTTGAGGTGGGTGTCTATACACTTATGTTTTTCCTTTATGTTCAGTTTGGTCAGAAATTGTGATAATTATTTGGTGTCAAGCCCGCTTAATTGAGTAGAGAAGAGACCCAAATATGCCCAACATATACAGATTACAGATTAAGACTGAACACAAAGAAACACACTATAAAATTTTCAGCACTCCTAGCTTAAATGATACTGAAACTCTGGAAATAATTTTAAAATGATGTCTTTTATGTAAATGTGGCACCACACATCCTATGGCTTGTGTGGTTTCTTCTAGACTGAGATTAACAGTACTTGAACCATAGGGCAGCAATATCACTCTATGGAACAGCTCAGCATCACCTGAGTCTGCATCTTTCTGAAAACCTTTCAGAGAAATCAAGGGACCCACAGAAGTAACAGAGTTAAGTTGGAGATAGTGAGGTATTTCAAAATTGGAAAATTGATCTGCCTTTATTACTCTAACAAAGATACGTCCAGATTCTTTAGATTATTAGAAAGTTCTCTTGACTTCAAGAAAGGTATTCACAGGCTGCCTTGGTAGAAAATTTAATCCAAATCTATTTAAGAGTCAGTAATGCTTGTCTTGTTGAATATTTCTATGTCAGGAGATAAAATCCTGGCAGATATAAACTCAGGGTCAATACCTGCTTGGATACAAGCCTGACCGCAAGTGTAGAGCTCATGGTGCATCCATGTAACCTATGGATTGATCAGGTACGCTGCTTTGCAACCTGGGGTAGAAATTCTTCCTGGGGGCATTTTGTATGGAGGATCTAAAGACCTACCTCTCCAGGAGGTGAACCTGTACCTGTGTGGTTAGTGCATCAGCAGCCTGATGGTGCCTTCAGGCTTTCTGACACCCACAAATTGCTGGTGTTCCTTTGACAGGACCCCAACAACTTGGGACTAAGTTTACCAAGAAATTAAACGGCCAAAAGTGGGAGCCATGGCCACAAACTACCTCCGGCTCAGCTGTACAAGCTCATTTATTGGCCTTACCTCAGAGACCCATAGATAAATCTCAAAAGAGACCAAAAGTCACAATTAACCTTGGACCCACACATGACTAAACAGATGGATAAAACAGAGGGAGCATATTGACCTGTGCCTGACCGAGCAGCTGCTTGCTTCCACAATTCAGAATAGCCACTAAACTGCCTGCCTGATTCCACTGTCTCGGGACAAACCTCACCAAGACATATTCTTCTGAAAATTCAGGGAGGCGGGTTTTGTGACTGAAAATCCAGGCTTTCATTGAGTTGGGGTGGGCTACCTCCCCCCACTTCCCAATATACATGGAAGCACTGGCAGTCACCCCCACGAACCAACTCCAGCGCCACTCTGTAAACTCTATTACTGGCCTTGCTTCAGAGACACATAAATAAATGTCGAAAGAGATCAAAAGCCAGAGACAAAGCCATGAGTCCCGGAAGAAACCACAGAATCAGAGATCTCTCCAGGCCCAATACTGAGCCAATTTCACCAGGGAACCCCAGATGGAGACGATGCACTCTCCCCATCTACTCCAGATGGAATCCTGGCGACCAAGAGCTTCCACAAGCAAGGCCCAGGTATGTGGGTTCTCCATGCCGCATGGTGGCAGAGATGCCAGCTGTCCCTTGTCGGCTCTCCACCCTGTCATCAGCCTGGCTGTTATCCCCACAATGTGCCTCCAGGAGCCATCTTAGGGCACCAACAGCCTTGATCCAGAGACACCCAACTGAATCCCAAAATGGATCAGTGCCCTACAGAAATGTCTCTGGAACCAAATCATTTACTATGTAAGATTCCAGAAATGTGTGGCTGAGGCACCCAAGATATTCAAAATGAGCAATGGACAATCAATTATCTAGCATCTGCCCTGGCAGACAGGCATGAATAGTGTTGGGAAAATTTGAGCAAAACATAATGCCCAAAAGGAGAGAGAGAGTGTATTGGGGAAATTGCTTTCCATGGAGGCAGGGTAAGGACTGGGATGGTGGGGTTGGAGGGATATACTGGGAACACTGGTGGTGGCAAGTGTGCACTGGTGGAGGGATGGGTGTTTGATCACTGTATGGCTGAATCTAGAACATGAAAACTTTGTAACTGTATCTCACAGTGATTCAATTTTAAAAAAAAAAAAGTAATATGGGGTTCATGCCCAATTCAATGAGCTTAATCAACAGCAGTACTCCTAGATTAAAAAAATAAAATAAAATAAAATAAAGACCTACCTCTTCAGTGCAGGAATGACAAAGGTCATCACTTCCAATAAACATAGTGAGTAGCTTCCAATCATTCATATAATTTATTCTCTGAAATGAATGTGAAACAAACGCATGAATGCCATGTCCTAACATTATGTTCAGTAGTAAGTGAAAAGTGCTGAACCCTGAACTTGTTGGATCTTCACGCACCAAAAGATTAGTAAACTACTATCATCTATTCTTTGCTTTGGAAAAAAAGGTTTCATGGAGGTTAACGGTTCCATGTTATAAGTTTCAGGTCATTTAGTGCTGTTTTTTTGAAGGTAGATTTTCTGAATTTCTACCTGGCCCTGACAACTGACAATAGCTTGTCCCTATCATAGTATTCTCCTGACAAGATTTCCTATTTTGTTTTTAACTTTTTTATTTTATTAGGTGGTTGACAATATTTGATTACGGCTGATATTCAAACACCAATCTCACTGCAATTTAAACCTTCCCACCACCATTCGTGGGATGTTTCCATCCCAAGCCCTAATCCCTGTCCAAAAGCACAACCAAAATAATATATTTTATATTGTCTGTTATGGAAAATCACTGAAAATGCTGCATAAAAAGTATTCAAATAGGAGACAATGTGAAGATTGTTCTCTTTTGGCAGGGTCCATTAATACATTCTTTAGACTATCACTAACATGTTGGTAAGGGTTGAGTAATATGAGCTTTCGTATATATATCTGAAACTATGTATATATGCATATATGTATATTTCCCTCTATGATTTGTTGCCTACTATTTGAACCCCATCAAGCGTGATGTGGTACCTATGGAGAATGGGTAGGGAGTGTCTTATGATGTGTCCGCATTCGCATCCACACGGTCCAGGAATAGGTTCATTCGTATGTAAGGATGGGCCCGAGTGTGTGGGGAACCGCCTTGAGCACGGCAGTGGTTGGGTTCTGAAGGGTTTCGGCTGCGAGGGCTGGGTCTCCTGGGGTGGGGAGGACTCTCACCTTCCCCCATCTGGGACACCCCGAGTGAAACAGCCTGGCACGGAGTCTGGTGACATAGCTATGGTGGGTGTCATGTGGCTCCCTTCTGGGAGAGAAAGCCATGTGATCTGGATGGTGGCCAATGAGGAGATTATCTGGCAGGAGGTGGCTTATGGGTGTGATTCCTGGGTCACCGGAAAAGGGTAGGGAAACAGGCAGAGAATCTCTACTCCCAGGACCATTGAGCCCAGACTGATAAGATTTTCAACCCCAAATGATTTTAGCAAGTACCACCCATAACCCATAGACTCACCTTGTCATGTTTCATATTTCTGATCATCTCTGTGACCTGGGTGAACATATCCCTGTGGGCAAAAAGTCAAAAAACTGTTTAGATGTGAGTGTGGGAAGCTGATGAAAAGTATGACAGAGAGAGCACGGATCCAATAGTAAAACTAGCATTGTCCAATTTCTCCAATGACGGCCTGCCCTGTTATGAACATATTCCTCATTCAATGTCTCCTGGGGAGGCAGACAATTGCCAGTTACAAGGGTCATATTGACAGTGAGATTTCTTTCTGATTGGCTGATTAGTTCCTATCTTCCAAGCCAAGTCATTCAGAGACAACATAAGGGTGAGTGCATTTCATTCAAGACCCACAGAAAGGTGAGTGTGTTTCATTTCATACATGTCTGGGGATGCACTTACTGACATGGGTACCAAGAGTTCAGCTCCTCGCCCTCAAGCTCATGTGGTGGGTCAGACACACCTGCTTTGAACACTCAGTTAACTCTTGCAACATGTCAACTTTCACTTTTGGTTTCAAAAGTGTGCACACGTGGAAATAATCCCTTTATATGAGAGTTTCAGGAGAAAAACAAAGGAGAAAAGCAGATAAGCCCCCATGGAATGAATGAAAGCCTTCAGTGGGGACAGACAACCTGAACTGAATCCTGATTCCATCAATTACCATCTCTGTGTCTTGACCAAGCACATCATCTTGCAAATTTTCACTTTTTTTCCTTTCCAAAGGGAACACAGAAAAGGCAAACCCTATTCTGATATTGAATGATATCAAACCTCACATTCTCTACCATGCCTCTGTCATTCGATAGGATCCATGAATCCTACTGAATCCATGAAGACCTCAGAGAGGTTTTTAGAAAAGAGTACTCTCCATGTTTTTTACCTTCTTCAGAGATCAACGTGGTGAATTTTATCTGTACGGACAGACACACACTGAAAGGGAGATAGAATTTCCTAGGAAAATAGGTCCCAAAATCTAATTATACTGACAAATTCAACATTATACATTCTTACTGAGCACACTGAAAAAAGCACTTATGTCCCCAAAAAAGCACTTTTGAACTACAACTGCAATACAGCAGATAGAATACTTGTCTTGCATGTGGTCAAACCAGGTTTAACTTCCAGCACCCTGAAAGTCTCCTGAGGAGTGATCCCTAGGGGCAGGGCCTAGAGTATTCCTGAACACCATTGGGTGTGGCCCAAAAACAAGCCCTCCAAAAAGGGACCTATGACTTATGACTTCCAGAAACATGTGTTATATTAGTAATAATCTTTTGAATGATTTCTACCATCATCACCAACATTGTTATGATATCAACTTCAGAAATAAATTCTTTGCAAAAATAGCCACTATTTAATGAGTGAAAAACACTTAAATCCTTGATGTTGGTTTTCTTACCTACAATATAAGTGTTCTAAGTTTGATAGTTTTGGAATGAATAGGTTTGGGGAATTCTCTTTTTCCTATTGAAGGACCAATATGAGAGCAAGCAATAAAATACAGATCAAAAACCAGTATCTGTAAAGCACCTGCAAGTGTAAAATAGTCATTCTTTCATTCTTGTCTGTTCCCCCACTGACCAGTTTATACTTTATAAACTAGAAATGTTAAGAACTTAAGACAAACATATAGGTGTTTACTATTGAATTTTAAAGTATTAATAAATTATCAGAGAACACATTGCTCACAACAGAAGAAATTATATTGATAAAATTTCAGGTCATGGGGAGAAATTTGAGTCAAAGGCAATATCTGATTCAGTTTTGAAGTTGGCATTGCAAAAAAAAAGTTGCTCAAACAGAAAACCTGAGCATTGAAAGAAAGTCAAGTAGTTGAAGTATGTATAGGATTCCTTATTTTGTAAATTTAAAACTTTGTGGGTAGAGAGATAGAGGATAAAGGATTTGCCTTACAAGTGGCTGACCTAGGTTCTATGCCTGGTACTCAGGGTGGCATTGTAAGCGAAGTCAGGAATAAGCCCTTAAATATAGTCCAGAATGTGCCCCTTCCCCCATCATCTCCCTCTCCCCCCTTAAAAAAAAAAACTTACTAAATTTAGTCTGAAAGGGCATTTAACTTTTGTTAATGACTGTGAGTTCATTCATATTTTAAAATGAGTTCTATCCTTAAGAGTAAAAAGTCCAGGGGCTGGAGTGATAGCACAGTGGGTAGGGCATTTGCCTCACACGCGGCCGACTCGGGTTCGATTCCCAGCATCCCATATAGGTCCCCTGAGCACCGCCAGGAGTGGTTCCTGAGTGCAGAGTGAGAAGTAACTCCTGTGCATCTCTGGGTGTGACCCAAAAAGAAAAAAAAAAGAGTAAAAAGTCCAGATTAATGTGTGAAACTTTTTTTTTGTTATTGTAAAGGACTGGAGCAACAGCACAGCAGGTAGGGCCTGCATGAGGCCAACCTGGGTTTGATTCCTCCATCCCATCTGGAGAGCCCGGCAAGCTACCTAGAGTATCCCGCCCGCAAGACAGAGCCTGGCAAGCTACCCAAGGCGAATTCGATATGCTAAAAACAGTAACAACAAGTCTTCCATAGACATGTTACTGGTGCCCACTTAAGCAAATCGATGAACAACAGGACGACAGTGCTATGAACATATAACTGCTATTTCCAAGGACCAGTATTTTGAAATTCCAACTTGACTTTTCTGACAATATCATCAGAAAAAAATACTTGTAGTAATTTATCCTCTGTTCTATACATCTCACAGCAATAAAGATTCTTTTCAAGTTACACAATGCTAAATATGCACATAGAATTCTTATACAACACAGGGAAAAAACCAACAGGACAGTTGAGCACATGGTCAAATCAATGCATTAGTTTATACTAATTTTTGTGGCAATTCACCCGTAATATGAAAGTAATAAAGCATCCCAGACTCATTCCTATAAGCCAGATTGACTTGGCAAATGGTCACTAGCAGAAACTAGCCCAGAACCCTGGATAAGATAGGGAACAAATTCAGGGTAATGCATAAGGTTTGCATTACTTTAATGTTTCCAGCACCGTGAGCTTATCCCATTTTATGCGAGTTGATTTATGCCTGGGAAAAGTACTTTTTGCATAAAAAATGGAAATATTCTAATCAGAGACACAGCAATAGTACAAGGGTTAAGATGTTAGTCTCATACACCCTGCCCTAAGAATGTCCCTGGCATTACCTATGATCACCACCAGGGGAGGTAAATGAGAATCATGACAGGAATAAAACCTGAGCATCAATTGCAAAATCTCCCACTCCGCACAATTCAAAAATGAAACATGTTTTCTGTCAACCCTTTCTTACACAAAAGAAAGTTAAAGCACAGGATTCATCACAAAAATTTAGTTAAGTGTTGTAATTACCTGTGCCCCCTTTTCTGTCATAAATTAGTAAGAAAATCACTCAGATTACTATTAGATTCAGCAGGAAGAGGTCATAAGGGAATTCAGAAATATCTAGGAATTCTAGGGAATGATGTTTGCATTATTCTGGAAGGTTTTCCGTTGGTATTTTCCTTCGATTATGCATGGGATTCCTTTGTTCTGTGCACAGGGAAGGCACTCCAGGCCCTGGAATCTTTTTTTTTAGTTTATTCAGCTAACATATATTTTGAGAAACTAAAAAAAGGATGGGATTAACAGATGTTCTATGTCCTAAAAAAAACCATAGCAAGTGAGACATATCCATAAAGACAAAAATGTTTAAGACATTTTGCTAAAAGGAAGGGTGCCCACATAAATAATACAACACAGAACAGGCTGAACACCTTGACCTTGACATTGGAAGAAGGTGACACATCAGGGGTGGTGTTTAAATTTGATCTCGAGACTGGGAAATAATTAGCTTTGCCCTACCAGAAAGGAGTATTTGCTTCCCTCTGCTCTAAAATGTCACTGTTTTGTGCCTTCTCCCATCTGTTTTCCCAGAAGTAGCTGTCCTTAGGAATAACCTGTGAGTAAATAGGCACCAGATGCTTTCCTTTAGATCTGATGAGAAACTACCTTTTTTGCTTTTTTTAAAAATTTGTTTATTTTTTAATTAGTGAATCAACGTGAGGGTACAGTTACAGATTTATACATTTTCGTGCTCGTGTTTCCCTCATACAATGATCGAGAACCCATCCCTTCACCAGCCAGGCACTGGAATCTTAAGAGAAATGGAACTGAATGTCCCAGAGAAACAACCCTGCCATTTAATGTTCCTGAAATAGGAGTAGTGGCCACGTAACTCACACTCTGTTTCCAACAAGTGTTGTTGAAACCCTGCTGCCTTGTTTGTAGCATCAGTACCCAGCTGCATCCTGCCTGTGTTCTTTACAGCTCACTAGAATGCAGATATTTGTTAAGAACCTGATTTTTATTACTATTCACTAGTGGAACCATATTCCTAACCAGGGCAAGTCCTAGTAAAGGCAAAGATACTATAAATGGCCAGAACTCAGATTCAGGATTTCCTACAGAAACACACACACACACACACACACACACACACACACACTCACACACACACACACTCACACACACACACACACACACACTGATCCCAGGATCACTGTCACTGTCACTGTCATCCCTTTGTTCGTCAATTTACTCAAGCAGGCACCAATAACATTCCTATTCCTCCCAGCCCTGAGATTTTAGCAGCCTCTCCTTACTCCTATTTCCCAATGATTGAAAGTTCTTTCAGGGTCAGGGGAAGAGGAGACCTATTGTTACTGTTTTTGGCATATTGAGTACACCACGGGTAGCTTGCCAGGCTCTGCCAGTAAGGGCAGGATACACTCGGTAGCTTGCCGGTCTCTCTGAGAGGTATGTGTTGAGTGTGTATGTGTGTGTGTGTGTGTGTGTATATATATATATATACATATATAATATATATTACTCCCCATGATTTGTTTCCTATTGTCAGAACTCCATCAAATACGGTAATTATGGAAAATGGGTAGGAAGTGTCTTTATAAGTGTATTTCCACATAGTACAGAAAGTGGCCAGTAGGGTGGCAGCGGTTGGGTAGTGGAGGCCGGCTGCCAGGTCTGGGTGACTTAGGGCGGGGAGAGTTCTCACCTGCCCCCTTCTGGGGCGCCCCGAGTGAAAACAGCTTGTGTGGAGTCCAGTGGCATGGCTATGAGGGCCTCATTTTATACTCCTGTCTGGTAGAAGCAGCTGTTAAGATCAGGAAGGTGGCCAGTGAGGAGTCAGGGTGTGGCAGGGTGTGGCTTATGGGTGTGATCCCTGGGTCACTGGGGATTGGGGGATAGCAGGCAGAAGATCTCTGGCTCCGGGTCCCATTGAGTCCAGAGTCCAAGGTCACAAAGTTCCGCATTATCTGGGTTCCATGGGACTTCATTCAGGCGTGAGGCTTGGACTAAGCAACTGGAAAGTGGCCTTGAGCATGGCAGCGGTTGGTAGTGGAGGTCGGCTGCCAGGGCTGAGTCCCTTGGGGCCTGGGAGGATTCTCACCCGCCCCCCTCTGGGGCACTCCAAGTGAAGACAGCCTGGCACCAAGTCCAGATAGGATCCCAGAATAGGGCTTTTCAATTCTGACAGGCAATTTGAAAATTCTGAACATGAAAAGTCTGTCTCAATATCATGTCTAGGGAAGGGAATCATGACGGAATCAGTGATGCGATGTGACTCCACTCAAAATGAGTCCACTGTCAGAAATAATTGTAAGAGCCAGAAGTGAGACAGTCATCAATTAAAAGCAGGGAGATGAAAACAATGTCTATGTAACTCATTGCTGAGGCAGATGGGATAAGCGAGGAACCTGTTCAAGGGATAGTACCAAGAGAGCATCTCAATCGGTCTTTGACTCTTCTATCCCCCTCTGGGACCAGCCTCCCAAAAATTGATCACAAAGTCCCTCTACTAAGTTCACAGAAGATCTGTGGGACTCTTTCAGGGGTCCCTAGCTTACATCGAGTTGACTCCTGACACAGCCTCCTTCAGTCTGGCTCCAGCACTGTATTTGCTTCCATGGCCAAGAAAGTAGCCTGTCAGTTTAGAGTTGAAGTGTCGAAGGATATCTGGAAATAAAAGAAGGGGTCATATTTAGTAATGATCCCAAAGTAATCTACCTGGATTGCAAAATAATAACTTTAATGAGTACCATTGGGAAATAGGGTCCAAGATGAGCTGTATTCAATGACTCTGACCTGGATACATCTTAGAACTGAAAGCAAAAACTCCATGGATGTGACTCAACCCAATACACAGTGCATACAGGTACCCAATTTATTGGCGAGAAAATACAAATCAAGTTTTATCTTTCGTACTTTTGTTTCAGTCTCAAATAAGGCTATCTTAACTGATATATCACCCATTAGTCCACCACATAACACATACAGTTTAATATTATCTCATGTATTCATGACATTGTTACTGGAGTCTGACAATTTACATTACTGTGATGAGACAACTCATCTTCTTGCCCGTCTTTTTGCAGACATTCTTAGTTTTATTCAGAACAAAACTTATCTCTTATCAGTTTGTATAGGACTTTTTTCTGAAATTTCAAACTTAATACCCCTCAATATGGATTATTTACTAGGCTTAATATTTGAGGGTTAATTTTGTTTTAAAATTTTATTAAAGCACCATGAATTACACAGTTATTTATAGTTGAGTTTTGACATACGATATTCCAGCACCAATTTCAATACTCATGACAACCATCCTCCACAAAAATGGACCCCACAGCCTGTCATCGACAAATACCTTTCCAAGTCTTGTTATTAAAGATTGGATCTCATGATTTCAGCATTGACACTGTGGCTTTGATATTTAGATCTATCATTCCCCAGCACCACCAAAGTACCTGATCCTCTTTATCCTTACCCCCACTGCTCCTTATTTCTCTATTCTCTCCTCATTTCCATTTTATTTCTTTCATTTTCAACTCTATACTCTAGGACTGAGAGTGTTCTGGGCATTCCATCTTCAAACCATTGCATTCTCTCAACTAGTTACTGTAAATACTACATATAATTGGGAAAATTCTCTGTTTATCCTTCTGGCTGACTTCACTTAACATGATAGCTACCAGTTCCATCCATGTTGCCAAAATGCATGATTTAATTATTCATAACTGCTGTGTAGCATTCTATTGTGTTTACATACCACATCTTCATGATTCACTTATCTGTCATTGGATATCTGAGTTGATTCAAAATCTTAGCCATTGAATGAAGAACTAAAATGAATAGTAATGTGCATACCTCGCTTGGAATGTATATTTTTCTTCCCTGGCATTGAACACCAAAAAGTGAAATTACTAGGTCATATGAATGTTCGATGGTCAATTCTGAGAACCATTAATACTGTTTCCATAGTACTTTAATCAGACAACAATTCCACCACCAGTGCATGAGGGTTTCTTTTTCACCACATCCCTGCCAACTGGGACTGTTCCCAGTATTTTGATCAGTGCCATTCTCACTGGTGTAAGATTATTTCTAATTTAATCTCAATTCAATCATTTATCAAATACATCCTTTGAGAACACCAACTACCCAAATCATCTCACACCAGTCTCTGTACACATCTCTTGAAAGTTTTAGGAGTTCCAGACCACCACCCAGAGGCAAAACTCTCCTGGATACTTCTTCTAAATACCTAAAAATGGCAATCCATCTCTACCCCAGCCCCAAACCTCCGTTCTGACTATACCACAATAATACACTAAAACAAAGGATGTAAATATACATTCTAAGGGAGCAAAGTTCTACAGACATTCCAGACACCTACCCACTCCCAGCTTCAACTCCAAATATACCATTTGAATATTAAAATCCTCATAAAACAGCACTGATCCTATGCAACCCTTATCAATTTTGAAAGTAAAATCTGAGATAATGGTAAAATTTTAAATAAAACATAGAGAGTAACAGAAAGCCATTAAAATCCAAGGGAATCTTGAGTGAAAGAAACCTCTCTAATCAGCTTAATGAAGTCTTTAGGACAACAATCTTACCAATGCTCAGTCATCTGAAAGTGGCATTTGAGCAAAACATTAACAGAACACTAACAAAAAATGAAATAAGTCATCAAAATAGAAGTAAAAGAATTTAAGAATACAGCAATGTGTCTTAGAAGCAATATGGATAAAATTGCAAATTAAACCACTAAACTCAAAATGTAATAAGTACCTGTACTGGAAAATCATAATGACCAAAATGAAACAGAACACAGACTTCTTAACGCCACAGGAATAAACAAAAACACACATACCAGGGACAAACTTAAGATTCACAAGAATTTCTCTAATGAAATTCTACAAGCAAGAAAGCATGGAAAATGTGTAGAAAGTATTGAATGAAAATAACTTCCAAACAACAATCCTCGAACCATAATCAAGCAGGTGCTTGCTTAAAAAGCAGGTGCTTCCGCAAGAGATACAGCGACCAGAATACAAAGACTATCCACAGAATGGGAAAGGATATTTACACAATACCCATCAGATAAGGGGTTGATATCAAGGGTATATAAAGCACTGGTTGAACTCTACAAGAAGAAAACATCCAACCCCATCAAAAAATGGGGCGAAGAAATGAACAGAAACTTTACCAAGGAAGAGATACGAATGGCCAAAAGACACATGAAAAAATGCTCTACATCACTAATCATCAGAGAGATGCAGATCAAAACAACCATGAGATACCACCTCACACCACAGAGGCTAGCACACATCCAAAAGAACAAAAGCAACCGCTGTTGGAGAGGATGTGGGGAGAAAGGGACCCTTCTACACTGCTGGTGGGAATGCCGGCTAGTTCAGCCCTTTTGGAAAACAGTATGGACGATTCTCAAAAAACTTGAGGTTGAGCTTCCATTTGACCCAGCAATACCACTGCTGGGAATATATCCCAGAAAAGCCAAAAAGTATAGTCGAAGTGACATATGCACTTATATGTTCACCGCAGCACTGTTTACAATAGCCAGAATCTGGAAAAAACCCGAGTGCCCTAGAACAGATGACTGGTTGAAGAAACTCTGGTACATATATACAATGGAATACTATGCAGCTGTTAGAAAAAATGAGGTCATGACGTTTGCATATAAGTGGATCTACATGGAAAGTATCATGCTAAGTGAAATGAGTCAGAAAGAGAGAGACAGACATAGAAAGATTGCACTCATCTGTGGAATATAGAATAATAGACTATAAGACGAACACCCAAGAATAGTAGAAATAAGTACCAGGAGGTTGTCACCATGGCTTGGAGGCTGTTCTCTCATTCTGGGCAACTCAGAGAAGGGAACTGCAAGTAAAATGTGGTTGTTGGTCATGTGGGGGAAAGATGATGCGGGCCAAATATAGACTAGAGACTGAACGCAATGGCCACTCAACACCTTTATTGCAAACCACAACACCTAACCAGAGAGAGAGAACAAAAGGGAATACCCTGCCATAGTGGCAGTGTGGGGTGGGGGGAGACGGGACTGGGAAGGGGGGGTGGGATGTTGGGTTTACTGGTGGTGGAGAATGGGCACTGGTGAAGGGACGGGTTATCAAACTTTGTAAGGGAGAAACATGAGCACAAAAATGTATAAATCTGTAACTGTACCCTCACGTTGACTCACTAATTAAAAATAAACTATTAAAAAAAAAAAAAGCAGGTGCTTGATAAAACCATATCAAGCAGGTGCTTGATAAATCTCTTAAGGAAAACATCAAAAACAAATTTGCGTATTCTTAGTCTCATCTCTTTCACCTACAAAGGAAGTGTTTCCAGTCTTGGCACAAAATGGTGCCCATGGTGGGATTGCCGACTGGTCCAGCTTTTCTGGAAAACAATATGCACAGTCCTTCAAAAACTAGAAATTGAGCTTCTATATGACCCCACAATACCACTTCTGGGAATATATCCCAAGGATGCAAAAGAGCACAGTAGAAATGACATCTGTACCTATATATTCATTGTAGCACTGTTAGCAACAGTCAAAATATAGAAACAACCTGAGTGCCCTAAAACAGATGACTGGTTAAAAAAACTTTGGTACATCTACACAATGGAATACTATGCAGCTGTTAGAGAGAAGAAGTCATGAAATTTGCTTATAAATGCATAAACATGGAGAGAATCATGCTAAGTGAAATGAGTCAGAAAGAGAGGGACAGACATAGAGGGATTGCACTAATTTGTGGAGTATAGAATAACATCACATGAGGCTGACACCCAAGGTCGGTAGATACAAGGCCCAGGGGGATTTCCCCATAGCTGGAAGACTGCTTCATGAGCAGAGGGGAGAAGACAGATGGAATAGAGAAGGGATCACTTAAGAAAATGGTGGCTGGAAGAACCAGTTGGAATGGGAAATGCATGCCGAAAGTAGATAATGGACCAAACATGATGACCTCTCAGTGTCTGTGTTGCAAACCATAATGCCCCAAAGTAGAGAGAGAGTATGGGGAATATTGTCTGCCTTAGAGGCAGGGGGAGGGTGGGAAAGGGGGAGTATACCCGGGATATTGGTGGTGGGGAACAGGCACTGGTGGAGGGATGGATGTTTGATCATTGTGAGATTATAACCCAAACATGAAAGCTTGTAACTATCTCACAGTGATTCAATAAAATTTAAATTTTTTTTAAATAATTGTGCCCAATACAGCCCAGACTGTATTTATGCTTCGAAGAGGTCCAGTGCTCAGAATGACAGGCAAACTGGAGTTGGTTTCTTTTTTTCTCTCTTAAATAGTTTCTTAATGACTCACACAATGAGTCTGACTGAGTTAACTTGATATGCCATCTTTGAACACGTACAATTCTCTTTTTACAAAAAGGACAACTAATCCCAAATCTTTCTTCAGGAACAAGAAGCAGAGCATGGTAAATTCCAAAGCAGTGACCCTGAGGTTTCAGGTTCTTGACTGGAGCCCCCTGTGTGTTTCAAGAAAAAGTGTGGGCTTGAATGACTCGAGCATTCAGTAGCCAAAAACCATTCCCCTGGTCAGCTTATGATGATGGACACACAAAATACCAGAGGAATAGAGAAATAGGGCCCAAGCTTATTGGTAGTCAGTTTATTTCTCTCTCCTCCCCAACATAGTTCG
This sequence comes from Sorex araneus, assembly GCF_027595985.1. NCBI lineage: Eukaryota > Metazoa > Chordata > Mammalia > Eulipotyphla > Soricidae > Sorex > Sorex araneus. Next base: position 366,679,198 of record NC_073313.1, read on the forward strand.
ATCTCTCCCTCACAGCATAAACGTAGTCATAGTTTTGGTTATAGTCTTTCATCATAGTTCTATCATCCTAGTCCTTGTTATAGTTCTCCCCCTCTTGCCCTCTACACCATAGTTATATAGAAATCATGAAGGATGGGGATACACATACGTGGGGTTGAACAGTGTCAGAACAACAAACAGAGGTAAAGACACTTCTTCAGGGGAAGTTCTACGAGATTAACACAAGGACAAAATCTCATCTGAGGGTTCAGCACTCTAGATCACCTGGGAGATCTGACAATTTGTGGTATTCCATTTAGGGTGCATGCCTTCTCCTTTCCTCAGCTAGCAATCCATTTAAACAATCATAGTAAATTTACTTCTTATAATATTTCTAGTCATTTTGTATGGACACAGTAAGAGATATAGTAAGCTTAAAGGTTGAATCTTGCTGGGGACATCTTGCTACATATCCCAGGCTACAGTTCTCAGGTCAGATTAATCTTTCCTAACCCCAAAAGGGTCCTTATTCAGTTACTTCTTTGGGGGTTTTATTCCATGACCGTGCTCTTGTTATACTTACGGTGTTTATCTTGTCCCCTTTAGATGCTAGGGTAGCTTACAGCTTGCCCTGGGTCCATGCAGTCCCTTTGTTGAGACTTTCCTTTGGGGGATGTTAGGAAGTAAGGGAAACGAGGCTTAAGTCAAGTAAATATGATTGATGTTCAGGAGTAAATATCTTTTAGAGTCAATTAACTCCCACCTACAAAATCATAGCATCAACTGTCTTCCTGTGTCTATACAAAAGGACATTGCTAAACAAACCATGCAAATAGCAAAAATGAAAGAGAAATCCTATATAGGATTATTAGTGATTGAGGGAATTGGGTATGCCTCAGGGGCACTGTTCTGGGAGTAGCTCAATAAACCTAAGTTCCCTGCTGGAGGAGCAAGGATAAGCCAATGTTATGCAACACCCTCTCGTTTCTGGCCGAGCCCATGGCCACCTCCAGGGAAAGGTGCTGACATATTTACAGGGAGAGGCTGATACTCACTGGTCAAAGTGATGACATTTTCCAGGGCCTCATCTTCACGTCTGCTGCTGTGAGAGCAAAGGGGGAAAGTCAGGCTGAGATGCCAGCAGTGCCAAATACCCCTCGACGAGAGTGAACTCTTTCTGAGAAACACCTTGTAGAAATGGAGGAGGAGGCTTGAAGTTTGCTCTTTCCTTCTATTTCCATGTAAAACTGAAAGCGATCTAGCAGATACCAAGTTCCTGTCTCCAGTCACAAAAACCCCAATTTTTAAACTCCAATGTACACTTAGTGACCAGTGACCCCCACCATTGGAGCGCTTTTACCTAGGCAGGGAGACTAAACAGGTCACTTTGAATCCTGTCCTTACACAGGACACTATACCTGCCTGGGATACAAAACCCAGCTGATGCCCCCAGAGGATGCATTGTTGTTCCTTTTGATTTATTACAGATAATGCACAGTAAGAAATAATTGCTCTCTCTTTTTCTCCATGTTTTACTTGGAAACACTTTTTTTCTACCAGGAGATAATGATACAAAACTGTCCATGATTGTGTTTCAATCATAAAACGCTCCTTCCAGTGTTCATTTCCCAGCACCAATGTTCCAAATTTCACTTCTCCAAGCCCCCACCAAAATCTGCCTCTACAGCAGACAACTCTCTTTCATCTCTCACCTCTCTCTCTCCTTTCTGCACTCTCTATCTCTATTTCTTTCTCTGTTCTCCTCTGTCTCTGTCTCTGTCTGTCTCTGTCTCTCTCTCTCACTCTCCCCACCTCTGGTCATTATGGTTTGTGGTACAGGTACTATAAGTTTATCATGTGTATCTCTTTACCTACTTTTAGCACTCAATTCTTGTCCAGAATGATCATTTTCAATTGTCATCATCACAGATGTCCCTTCTCTGTCCTAACTGTGCTCTCTCTCTTCCCCTTCCTTGTGATAAGCTTCCAATCATGAAACCATAGTTTTTCTTTTGTGTCACATCTGGCGATGCACAGGGGTTACTCCTGCGTTTACACTCAGAAATTACCACTGGCAGTGCTCAGGGGACCATATGGGATTCTGGAAATCGAACGTGGGTCAGCCGCGTGTAAGGCAAACATTCTGCCAGCTGTACTATTGCTCCAGACCCTAAACCCTATTTTTAAAATGTGTCTTTTAGTGGCCAAGTAGTAGTACAGTGGGTAAGGCATTTCCCTTGCACACAGCTGACCTGGCTTCAATCCCCAGCATCTAATATGATCACCTGAGTACTGCCAAGATTAACTGCAGAGTGAAGAGCCAGGATTAATGACTGAGAATCACTGGGTGTGCCACAAACTGAAAGAAAAATGTATTTTCTTTTAACTAGAGAGATAGTACAGGAGTAATGGTGCTTGCCTTGCAAACCACTGAACATCATTTGATTTCAGAGCCAACATGTAACCCCCAGGGCACTCCAGGCCTAACCGCTATCACAGACATGGGTATAATCTCTGAGTACTGCTGAATGTGGCCCAAGAAGAAAATACATTTTTTTAAAAATTACTGTTGTGCTTTAGCCAGTTGTCTATCATCCAGATGACTTCTAATAAATCAAAGTTGGTTGGTTTTCCAAGTAAGAATATGTGCAGCATTTGGGAGCTAAGTCAAGCCACTGATTTCTCTTCTCCCCTCATTCTCTGCCAAGCACAATCACTTCCAATCTCACACAAGATTTTGAGGGGCTCTCCAAACATGTGGAGTTAAACTCTGCGCAGTGACCTAGAAAGGATATCAGTGATATCCATTCCAGTTTCAGATGGTGTGGTGGCAAAGATACCAGACACCAGACACTAAAGTGTTGACACACATAACATCACAATATCACCCATTCATTGGCATGAGATGGTTTTTTGAGTATAGAAGTAAAGGCTCTGAACACCAAGGTTCATTATGTTATAGGATCCAGAGAAACTTTTCTGATAAACACTGTGGTAAAAATAGAGCAAGTGTTACAAGGTGACCAAAATCTCTCAATAATAAACATGGGTATGTCCAAATTATGGTGTTGGAAAAAAACTGAAAAAATTTCCAGCAAGAAAACCGAGAAGTTTCCAATGGAAGAACTGGGTGGTTTCTCACTCGGCTTCAGAAATTATTTCCTTCAGGGCACAAGGTGTTCTCTACTACCTAGCACTAGGAGTCCTCGGGGCCTTGCCACACACAAGCTCACCTCCACGACAAGCCTTGATACTCATTTGAGGCACTGTTGAAGTCCTCAGGTTGGTACCAGGTCCCAGAAGCTTCCTAAAAAGGAAGAAGAGGTTCTGAGTGGCCCTCCCAGACAGAAGGTATGTGTCCTGGTGCTGACTAGAAAATCAGGACATTCTCTAAGAGCAAGAGTCTATACAGGCTTTTCTATGCGCCCTGTCTTTGTAGAGATGAGGAAGATCTTCCAACAGGATCCTGAGCCACCCAAAGGCTCATCCATACTTAGAGCTCCCTTCCTGATTAACAACAAGTGATAGACTCAGATGAAAGGCTGAGTATTTTTTAAGTCCTCATTGAGACTCTATCAAGGCCAATGACTGGTCCCACTCTAAGAGTCCGTGTCTCTCTGGTCTAAAGAGATTCACTTAGGAGCAGGATGCATTTCTTTCTGAAAACTGGGTTTCCAGGCCTGTAGGCTACCAGGGTAAGATTCTTCCCTTCTGTTGCCTGATTCTCCTGCTATATTCCCGCACATTTTACTCCTATGGTCATGCCCACAAAGTGTTTTACAGCTGTATGCCCTGTTGATGGAGCATCATCATAAGAGCATCCCCAAGGCAACCAGGGCTTTTAAGTGGGTGGTGGGGCTCATCCAGGAAGCCACAGTTTGATCCACGCTCAGCAGACTGCTCTCCTTCATTGGAGGCTGTGAGCAGGAGTGTCTTTGCAGAGAGGTCAGCAAGCAATCCCTAGGAATGGAACTCTAGACATGGATACAAGACCTAGTGGTTCTATGAAGGTCGAGCACATATAACTAGGGGAAAAGAAAGCTCCCTTCATCTCAACCACCCTTACTTTCCTAATTTGTAACCCAATATGAAATTGAGTCATATTGGGGGCCACAGTTCTAAAACCGTGACTAGGGCATTGTTCTTGTACACTGCAGACAATGGTTCTATCTCTGGTATTGTCAGGAGTTATCCCTGAGCATAGAGCCAGGAGTAAACCCTGAGCACAGTCAGCTGTGGAAGAAAAACCAAAAGAAAAAAAGAGAAATGACTCATACTGCAGAATAGTTTGAGAATATCAAATGTGATATTAAAACTATTAGGGCAGAGAGGGGAAAGGTGTCTGCAGGGCCTTGGGGATTCATGAAGCTGGTGGCCATCGATGCTACTGATCCACAGAACAGAAATACAGCTCTTTCACTGGCTGCAATTTAACAAATGTTGGTGTCCAAGAACCTGAAACGACGTTATCCATTTCCATGAATTTGATGGCTTGATTGTGTTTAGCATAGATAGATTTATGCTAGCTCTGGGATATCACCACAGAATACCTTCATTGACACACTAGGGTTAGAATTAGTACCTCCATCCTTTAAATGACTCTCAGTACCAAGCACTACATACTTAATCCTGTCTCAGCCACTCTTCCCACCCCATCCCTACCCTGGAACATTCCCTTGGCACTTCTCCCAGGAATAAACAATTTCCTGATCTTTGGAAGATCCTGACTATGGCTGGAATATTCGAGTAATCCTGCCACACTTCTGCTTATCCAGGCCCCTTCCACCAAAGATGTCTCCCATTTTCTGAGCTCCCTTTCATCCTAGTGCCACCAGAGGTGGAGAGAAATGTTATAATGTGGTGAGAAAAGCTAAAAGGGTAAGAAATACACTCTGGTGTGGTCATGAGATGGATAGATGAATAGGACCAGAGATGGCAAAATTTCGGTTAAGGTTGGGGTATTCTCTCTTTAGTTCCCACGACTAATATCTCTCCTACCCCTTTTGATCTATAACTGAAGTAACTCACCGTGAGAGAGTCACCCACAGCTGCAACTACCTTGATGTCAGATGGCTTCAATTTGTGAACTGAGAATAAAAGTAGGGTAAATGTGAGATCTGGGTGTCATATCAGACCTTAATATTCTGGTTGGAAGACAAAGAAGATACGTTGATCACCAACTTATAAATGAACTGAAGTGAAAAAAATCGATAATTCAGTGCGACACCCCCTAAGGCCAAAAATATGAATGATATACATTGTTGTTGAAACACTTGAAGTAAGGGAAAAAATATTCTGAGTTTTCTGGATACTTTTGGCCTTCCTTTACATTCCCTAGGTCACGTAAGCATATTCATGATCCCAGATGTGTGTGTGTGTGTGTGTGTACACATGCTCATGAGTTAGTAAGTGCTTGGGGGGCAGGAGAGGAGTTGTGGAATGCAGGGTACTTGGGACCACTGGTGTAGGGAAGTTGACAATGATGGTGTTTCAGTGCTGGAACACTGTGTCCAAAACTCAACTATGACTAACTTTGTAATTGATGGTGCTTCAATAATATTTTACAGATATAGATACAGATATAGAGTATCCTGACACCGCACCAAGCTGTCCTCACCAGGGCCCCTCAGATGGGGGTGGGTTGAGTTTCCCTCCCCGCCCCAAGCAGAGCCCCACCAGCCAAAAACCTCCAGAGCCCAGCCACAGCCATGCTCAGGGCCACTCTCCATATGCTCGGACGAGCCTCATGCATGAAGTAACTGGCAGAGGAAGCTAGGTATGCAGGACCCGGGGCTGAGATCTCCATGCCTGCTGGGACCAGGACTGGGTTTCCTCCACCCAAATCCCCCACTTTCAAGTAGCTTCGCAGTCACACTCAGAAATGGCCCTTGGTGCCATGTAATCCCATCAATGGCCAAGATCCAGAGACTATTAAAAAAGCTCCTGTAATCGACCTCTTACACTCTAGCCAACTGATATACCTAAAGCAGCACACATGTGTTTGGTTTTAACATACTTGCTTTTATGTTTTTTTAACATACTTGTATTCTCTTATATACATTCTCCATCCCTCTTGGAGAGCCTGGCAAGCTACCTAGAGTATTCCGCCTGCATGGCAGAATCTGAGAATCTCCCCGTGGCATATTCGATATGGAAAATACAGTAACAATAACGGGTCTTATTCTCCTGGAACTGAAAGGCCCTCTAATACTGCTCTGTTTAGAAGAACAAGTAAGGAAAGGCTGCTGAAATCTCAGGGCTGGGATGAATAGAAATGTTACTGGTACCCGCTTGAGCAAATCGATGGAACAATGGGATGACAGTGATACAGTGACAGTGATATAGTGACAGATGACTGGTCACTACATAGTACACCACCATCACTGTGTACTTCCTTCTACCAGTGTTCCCATGTTCTCTTCACCAACCCTTTACTTGCCACCTCAACATGCACTTTTCAAAGTTTAGTGGCTCTAGTTTACATCTTAGGTTTTCAATATTAGTTTATCTGATACATAGCTTTATGAGTCAGTACGTGTGAGATGCATGAACCCTGTTCTACCATTATATCCCTTTCTCATCTTTTTCCTTCATTTTTTCCTTTTATGTCCTTCTCTACCATTTACTCTGAGGCCAAAGTAGATGGAGGAAATTCCCCTTTATGAGTTGTGTAGAATCACAGGTAAAGGAGATTATTCTGTGTTTGACATTCTTCTTCTGGCTTACTTCATTTAACATGATATCTTCCAGTTCCAAGTAAATTGTATGGTTTTTTTCTTTCCTTGCAGCTGCAGATCACTCCATTATTTATATATACCACGTCTTCATAATTTATCTGACATTGGACACCTAGGTTAATGCAGTAATTTAGCTATAGGATTAAGTATTTACTGAATAATGCTGTACATATGTCCTTTTGAATGAATATTTTCTGTTTTGGGGATAGATGGCTGAAAGTAAACCTGCTGGGTCATTTGGCAGTTTAACTCTAAATTCATTTAGTATTAATTCAGTTTAATTCTAAATTCATTCCATGGGGGCTGAACCAGACAATATTCCCACCAGCAGTGGATCAGACTTCTTTTTGAGCCACATCCCTGCCAACACAGATTCTTCCCATTATTTTTTATAGGTGTATTCTAACTTGTGTGAGGTGAATTTTTATAGTTTTCTTTATTAGGATTTTGCTACTGTTGAGTTTTGCTGGGCAATTTTTAATGTGTCATTCACATGAGTTCCTCTGAAAAATGTCTTACTAATTTTTGATAGGGTTTTGGATTTTTTGTTGCTATTGTTATTTGTCCTTTTGAGTATTTTATATATCCTGGATAGCAATTGTTTGTCAAATACATTCAATAAGAATACTTTTCCTGTTCAGTTAGGTATCTTCGTTTTGGCCCATGTGACTTCTGTCATGAAGAAATTCCTTAATGTGATGTTGTCTCATTTGTTTGCTTTTGATTCTCTTGCCTTTTCAGTGGGCTATCATATTTTCCTCAGTGTAATTTATACTTTCCAGTCAAATCCAAGGTCTTTGATCGAACTTGAATTGACTTTTTTGTAAAGTGTTTATTATGGCTCCAGCTTTAATTTGCAACTCGTGGTTATCCAGGTTTTTCAGCATCATTTATTGAAAAGGGTACCTATACTCCATGTCATGTTCCCAGCTGCTTTATGAAAAATAACACAAGTATGGTATCTTGACATTGGGCATTTTACTATTGCCCATTGATCAGAGTCTATCTTTGTCCCAGTGTCATGCAATTTTGGTAATTATATCTTTATAGGACAACTCCAAACTGCTAAAGATATACCTCTCAATTTCTTATTTTTAGGATGCCTTGGACTATTTGTGGAATCTTCTAATTCAATACAAACCTTTCCCTGACTTTTCTAGGTCCTGAAAGTAAGTCCTCTGAATTTGGATGAAATTGCATTGAATAAGAGCTTAGGTCACTGTCATCCCGTTGCTCATTGATTTGTTCGAGCGGACACGAGTAACGTCTCTCATTGTGAGACTTATTGTTACTGTTTTTGGCATATACAAGACGCCAAGGGTAGCTTACCAGACTCTGCTGTGCGGGCGCGATACTCTTGGTAGCTTGCCGGGCTCTCCCAGAGGGGCAGAGGAATCGAACACAGGTCAACCACGTGAAAGGCGAACGCCCTACCACTGTGCTATCGCTTCAGCCTGGGGCTGGCAAGAGCTAAGGTAGGGCAGTCATTTTAACAATTTTGATTCTTCTACTCTAGTATTATAGAATATTTTTCTCATTGCTATGCTCTTCTATCATTTTTAACGAATTTAAAGTTTTCGTTGTCACCCACATTTTTTGTTAAATTGATTCCAAAATAATTGATGTTTGGGAACACTATTTTAAATGGGAAAAACACCTTGATCACTTTCTCCTCTAACTCATTCTTTATTTATAAGAATTACACCAAGTTTTGTAACTTAAATTTGTTTCTGGCTATTTTGCTGCATTCTTTTATTGTTGCTAGAAGATTTTCCGTGGACTCTTAAGAGTTCTATACATTTTATCATGTCATCTGAAAATAGTGAAATTTGAGTTCTGCTTTACCAAATTGCATTCCTTTGTTTTTCTTTCCTGATTGCACTATCCAAGACTTCAAATATCTTATTGAAATAAAAAAGGAGACAGTGAACATCTTTGCCTTGTACTGATCTCAGAGGGAATCCTTTCAGTATTTTGTCTTCAATATCATGGATACACTTTTCTGCATACTGAAATCTGTTGCTCTGTATTACTGCTGTTTTCCTTATGTCATTAAATTCCATCTTTATGAACACTTTCAAAGCCTTGGTCAGTTCATGCTTCAGCTGGTTTAATTTTTTTTCAGTGATTGTTATATTTCCTTAGCCAGTGCACTTGGTGTTTGAGTTTCTCTTCAATGAGGCTTGAGGGTTTATTTCAGCTCGAAGATTTGCATGAAGTCTATCCCTCTCTTCCAGAGCAGGTAAATTCCTGTTGTGCCCCGTTGTTCTTAAACATTTGTGGGAGCAGTGATTGGAGCTATAGATTTCCTGTTATATGAGATTTGGCCTGTATGCATCATTATTTTTCAGTATAGGCTACAATTTGTAATATGCAAATTTAACTCATTTTAATCCCTTAGAGTGTTATTTCAGTAGTTATGCAGGTGAAAAGCAAATAATTACTTTTTAAATAGCGGGGTGAGGGTAATGAAGGTATTTTAGGACCAATAGAACCTACAAGTCCTTAGAGTTAATGGGCTTGAAGGATCAGAGATTTTTCTGAGAATTCTTGATTCTAGAAACAGAATGGAGTGATAGTGCAGTGGGTAGGGCGTTTGCCTTGCACTCAGTCAACCCAGGTTCAATTCCTCCATCCCTCTCAGAGAGCCTGACAAGCTACTGAGAGTATCTCACCCGCACAGCAGAGCCTGGTAATCTACCTGTGGCATATTCGATATGCCAAAAACAGTAACAAGTCTCCAATAGAGAACTTACTGGTGCCCGCTGGAGCAAATCAATAAACAACAGGATTACAGTAACATTGACAGTGACAGAAACAAGCAGTAGGGGCTTCTTGAGACAAATGGACCCAGGATATTTCATAAGACTTGGGGTGATGGGAAGGGAAAAAGTTCAGAGACTTTGACACACCTGCCACTGTCACTGTACACTTAGATTATAAAAAAGGTCACTGGTCCATTAGACCAGATACTGGGTTTGAAAGCCAAGAGGCAGGGTCTTCCCTGGTTCACAGGACCAAGAACAAGGTGAGCAACTGATGTTTTGGAACACTCTTGTTCTATGTATTGTTTTTCACTTGCTTCATTTTTTTTCTGTTTTTAGATAACAAGTTCATAGCATTGTTAACTTTACAAAATTTTGCTGGGGTTTCCAGGGAGGTATAGGTAGTAAATGATACTTCCTTTTAAATGTAGTTATACTCTTTGAGGAACAATTGCACTTCTTGGAGGTCTAGTCACAGAGAAATCACATCAGCTCATTCAACTAACACTGTGTTATTTGCAGAATGCAGCAGAGTTCAGAACCAATATCAGTGAACAATAACATGAGGAGTGGTTAATGACATCATCATGTTTTAGTTAAAGAAATGCTAAAGATGGGCTTGAATTTACATATTTCCATTCAAGACCTATTCTCTTGTCCTCAAAAACCCTCTCTCCCCTAAAATATTGTAGAAATCCCTTGTTATTCTACAGGAGCTCCAATTAGGGGAAATCAGGGCTCAGGTAAGTTTCAAGTCACTCAAGTTTTGTACCTGACAAGGGAACAGTCCTGGAGGGCTTCTCTTTAGGGCACTCGATTGGCACTTGTTTGAGCTGAAATAAGACAAAAAAATACGAAAAATGAATACTGAAAAATAGTAGAGAGAGAGAAAATTAGTCTAATTGCAAATTTACCACAGCATAGATGAATGCCATTCATGATTTCTTTCTCTTCAACATCCCTGAGATTCCTCAGAGACTCACCAACCTGATGGTGGTTCCTCCATCTCAGCCTCACTTTGGTAAATTCTTCCCATGAATATTACTGTGTTCAGGACTTCACCTCATTCATTCTCTTGGATTTCCTCCCAGTCTTTTCTATTCCTCATAATAAACCAATCTTTTGGTATATTTTTCTCAGATTAAGGCCTAAAATGAGTTCAAAAGAACTTGCTAAGGACTTAGGAAGGGCATTGAGTATCTTCTGCTACTTATAAACAACATGTGATCACTAGAGCTTCTATTCTTAGCACATTGCTCTACATGAAAGAACTACAGGGTACTAGATGTCCAACTGTTTTAAACATGAGTCGGGCAGGTAGATAGGGAGTGTCCTCATGCCATTGAATTCTTAGTAACCAATAAAGTCAACAGCCCAAATACTGCAAAAAAACAAAATTGTGTACAAAAGAATGAAGACCTGATAAGGTTTTTACCTAGTACCAGCACAGACCCAGAGAAGGCTGGACGCCCCCCCCACCCCACCCCAGTAACAAATGCCAGAACAGGAAATTCAAAGAACATCACAACTACTCTCAGCTCTACCCCCTTGGCAACCATCTTAGCATTTGACCCTTACCTAGGCTTATACTGGTTGATTAAAACTTTATAAAAGGTACAAAGGAAGCACATGCACATGTTACCTAAGTCCATGTGCGGCATGAGCCTATGTGTTGCTGCTAAGCACATGCGGTGTAAGAGCACATATGCTGCCCCCCACCACTCCCTGTTTGATATGCGGACTTACATACTTTCATATCTAATGCTGGGGTGTGTGCTGGGACTCGTTTTTCAGCCAGAATAAGCCAAGTTCTCTCTTGAACATGTCTTTATTCTCTCTCTCTTTCTCTCTCCCTTGTCTGTCTACCTTTCTCCAAGTTAAATCTGCTGTACGAGTCACCCCCACGAACCACCTCCACCAGCATGACATAAGCTTTGCTATGCTATTATTGTTCAAAAGACACAGAAATAAATCTCAAAAAAATAATCTACCTCATGGGTAACAGGGTACATTCCTGTTCAGAAATGTACACTGATGAAGTGTCTGAAGCGTCAAAACATCATATGACTGTAAACCAATCAAGAACAGCTCAGAAACTATGTGTCTCACAGAGATTCAGTTAAAAAAATTAATTAAATGTAAAAAAAACCTCCTCAAATACCCATACCTGTATGAGACACCTGGGACATTCTCAAAAGGTGAGTCAGTGCCCACTCCAACACAGCCCCAGCCGCAGCTGGTTTGCACACCCCAAAATTGCCAATATGCCTCTGACCAGAATCTATTGCCACAGGACTACTGAGCCTCACAGTGAACTTAACCCTGCTGAAACCTTAGGTACACCAGCCCCTGTGGCTGAAAGCAACATTCCTCCTCAGAAATGGGATAGGCTACCTACCCCCACTTCCTTGTACTTCTGGAAGCCCTAGCACTCATGCCAATCCACCATCTCTGCCACCAGGCAAACCCAGGAGTACAAACTTTGACTCCAGCTAGACTGTCCAGTTAAGTATTCTGAATTTTTTTGGACAGCTCCACACTCTACAGCTCTGACAATCCAGTAGCAGCACACCAGATTGAATGAGATGTAATACAGAAGCCAACCAATCTTGACTAACAAATACATTAGCACAGAAGCTTAACTTGTAACATTTTGTAATCCTTCAGACAAGGATTTAATACCCACATGACAAGATACAATAATTTCCATAATTTTCTTCTAAGGAAATATTTTTGATCATTTTGTTAAGTACGCTATGGGTCACAAGCAATATAAAATAAATTATTGTGGTCCCACAAGGTGTTAGGCTTGAGGGGTGGTAGGGAAAATAGAGACAGTGGTGAAGGAAAGGTAGCAGTGTGTGGGGGGGGTTGGTGCTGGAATATTCTGTGCCTGCAATAAATCATAAACAACTTTGTAAACCATGGTGTTTAAAAAAGTGTGAGAAAAAATAAATAAAGATCTGCTTCATTTCACTGCTCATCTTCTCCTGAAATCCTTTTCTGAGAGAAAGGCAAGGGCAAGAAAGGCCTCATGAAGGTCTAGAACTGAATTTCCTTTCCTGCAAGGAACAAGGCTCATAACCAACTTTTACCAGTCCTAGATTTCCCCACGTGTACCCTGGTGCCAGCGGTGGATAGATAGAAAGCAGTTAGTTGGTTTCCTTCTCTGAGCTGCCACCTCTCTCCTCCCCACTTCACATAAATCACTCGAAGACCCCACTGGCCTTATAGTCATGAGAAGATATGCTTTGAACTGCAAGGAAACAGACGTATACTGCTCTTGAAACACTCAGCAAAAAACATGGTCCATGAATTATATGCATGTTAGACAGTCAAAGAAAATGTCCTCATACCGTTAATGCAGGGTAGGATAAAGACCACCTGGGCTTATAGTTGCTGTTCCTGTAGGTGAACAGGTAGGGGTGTTCCTGCAGAGGAAAGGAACACATTGGAGTCAAGATCTCGTTATCAGGCTTTACTGTCCAATAAATAATAAAACCTACCAATTCATCACAAAGCAAATATTCTACCAAATGATTCAAAGAAGTCTATTCATTCCTGTTAGTAATTTTTACATTGTCTGAATCAGTAACCTTAAATCTACACCCAATACTTATCAGGCACATGTTTAAAATCCTGTTCTTCATATTTGGGGCATTTGGGGCAAAGTGAGATGGGATATTGTTTTTCCAGAAAGAAAAGGACTTTATTTTGTTAAATGGCTCTCTTATCTAGATGCAACCCTCTGTGTGCAAAGTATGCAGGATTTTGAAGGTTTGGCATATCAAGGAGATAATGACTCAGATACAAATGAATTCCTTTAGGTAACCTTAATCTCTCTGGAATTCAGCAGATAACACCTCCCACTCTCCACACCCCTTCTGTACCTTAGGTGGACATTTCACCAGCATCCTCTCTCCTGCATTTTTTGGGTGTTCTCTCTGTCCCTTTGGCTCCATCTAGAAGAGAAGCTGAGCTTTAAGCCAGAAAAGGTTTGTAGGGAATATTTTCTGGTGCTACTGATTAAGACACACACCAGAGTATTTTAGAGTCTGGTCCGGGGACTCAGCATCAGCATCACGTGGGAATGTGTTTCAAAATTGCACTTCCAGTCCCTCAGTTCCCCAAAAGATAATTTGAACCCCTCTCCACTGGAGCTCTCTGACTTCAGGATCCCATGACTTTAGGATGGTGCAGATGGCTGACCTTAACTTCAATTTCACCCACCTCTCTGTATTAACTGACCTTCAGGAGAGGGAGGGAAAAATGCTATTTGGTGCATTTCTGAGTATTCCTGAGTTCTACTTTAGGACAAAATGTCACCAAGTGCCAGGCTGAAGGACCTTGATAAAAGTGAAGTAAGCTGATGGTAAGGTTGGAGGATAGAGGCTTTACCAGGGTTAGCATGTTGTTTCCACAGTGAGGGTAAATGGAACCATTCCTTGCAGAAGGAGTAAGATTCTCATTCTTGGGTTTTCACAGACTAGCAACAAGTGGAGTTTGAGGAAGAGATACCATCACACCTATGTGTCAGACAAATGCTTTCAGAAAGTAAGAGACTACACTCATATGTATTCTGTCATTTTGGCCCCTTACTCCCCATCCTACTGGTCAGTCTGCATCAAAACACAAAAATTTATAATGCAGGGCATGGTACATTAAATGGGGATAGAGGAAAAATGAAGGTATAGACACAGATGGAGACAGAGAAGGAGAGGGAGATAGATGGAAAGAGATATGATAGTGAGAGGGAGAGAATAAGAGAGATGGAAATCAAACATGTCTCATAGAAAATTTTAAAAAGAGCTGTTTTGATGGTTGAGTGGGAGAAGTTAGGAAGAAATGCAAATATGAGGTCTCTGGTGTCTTTTGAAACTACATATTCTAGCTATTTGTGAATTACAACCAATCAGCCCAGGGGCTGTGAGTGTTGCAGCTAGAGGAATAGACACAGTTCAAATAGGCAGCAGGTGCCCTTCCTTTGAAAATGAGGCAGCAATACAATTGTGGTAAGTTAAATCAAAAGGTGTAGCCTTTGCTTGGATGAAAAGGAGTTGAATTCTTTTTTGGATTATGAAGCTACTGATAGGTGGAATGGGATTAGCACGTGGTACGTTTGATGGCAAACCAATAGCCAATCTTAGGTGCCAACCTGGATCTCTAAAGCAGCTAAAGAAAATATCAGTGCTAGTGAATAAAGTCAACTGGACAGAAGTTACTAGGATAACCAAACCCTGACCCAGTTTACATGTGCACAATAGAGTAAGAAACACATATGGTAAGTGCATGTCTGATTTCCCAGTGCAACTGCTTGTGGTCCAGAAGCATCATGGCTGGGTCATGTGGGCATCCTGTAGCTTATCAGATAGCAGAGGGCAGAGACCGAGGGCACTACTTGCTTCCTTTTCTACAAATAAGCCCTGTACACTCACCGGCATAGCAATTTTCCAGGACCCCAAACGCTCACCATTTCATTCCAGAGGTGCACTCCCAGTTCTTTGGAGTCTTGCAGTGACTGCTCCATCTGAAAGAGAACCAAATAAGAAGCCTGCACACGCCCCTCCCAAGGATGAGGGGCATCTCCACACTTTGAAGTTCTCCCTGGCAACTGGGGTAGCTTTAATCCATCCTGATGCTTTCTCTCCACCCACCACTTCCACACTTAATTTAGGACATGCCAGGACAACCATGTTGCTGCTCCTCGGTATCATGGGGCTCCCTGTAAGGGGAATAAACAGAAGCAGCAGAGACAGGGCCATGGCTGAGCATAGTTGATTAACAGAAAAGGAAGGATCTAATATTCCTTCTTCTCCTTTGATTCCAGACTGAAAACATCAGGGAAGTCCTGCAGATTGTTTTGCTACTAAAAAGTGTCTCCAGGGGCTCTCCAGCCCATTGGGCATTTATACAAGGAAGGAAAGCAGATGGTCACCACCTTTTTCTCCACAGAGTTACATTTTGTGCTTGATATAAGGTAGGTTTTACCGTAGCATGGGTCAGATTCTCACCAAGAGAGGGGACTGCTCTTTGTCATTGAAAATGGGCTGAAATACCAGAGCAAAGGATTCCTCCTGATTATACTTGCTGGAGGCCACGACCCTCTCCCAAGTTTCCTGAAGGAGAAAGCAAAAGAACATGATTCCAGAATCCCTCAGGGGACCCTATCCACTGGTTCTCATACCTAGAGTTTATCACAATTGCTATTCCAAATTCTATGTTATTCACAAGGCCCCCTCACGTCTGACATCCCAGATTCTTCCAGACATTAAATTGGGTTGCTTTTCTATCTAAGGATGACCTTCAGTTAGTAGCAGATAGGCCCAGAATATTTTCTAAGGAAGTTCAAGAAGAAAGCAATAGAGCATCCTTGGACAAGGCTCACAAAGTCCTTCAAGGGCTGAGTTTCATACAGGGATTTGCCACTTAAACACTCAAAATAAGTTTTATATCTTGAAAGAAAGAGGGGGTCTAAAACTTTGTTCACTATGCTTTTCATAAACAGGACTCATGTTTACATACATTATTACCTGGAACGCTTTGCTCACTGGGACAGTGATATCAATAGTCCATTCATTCTCCTTGATTCTGTTCTCTAAACTAGTAAACACACTTCCATGAGTACTGACTAGACTCTGGGTTGCAATCTGAGATAACTTGGGTAATCTGGCGTACTTTGGTAAGCCTGGAAATCTTCCCACCAGCAGCACATGCAGTGGGACAAGTGTAGATGATGAGCCAAGAATTTTCAGAAAAATATCAAAGTTCTTCAACTTCTTTCACCCGATATTCTACTGCAACTGCCATCTCTAACACCCAATGGTGGCCATGGGGGGAGGGGGACTGATTCATTATCAGGAAGGAAAATAAGAGCATCTCTCACTGGTATATGAGTCTTGTCCTAGATTCAGGCAAAAAAGTCCAATTCTGGACAACTGTCCCCCAATCGTTCCCACCATCCCCGATCTGCTCCACGACACCAGCATCTTTAAGCCAGCCATCAGTGTCCCAGAGAAAGCTCACCTGATAGGACCGTTGTGCAAAAGCTTTATATTGGACCGATTTCTCTGAACACCTGCAGGACTTTGTTTTGTTGCTGCAGATAAAATCAAGCAGAAGAGGGGCCAGAAAGTCATAAGATAAGTGGTAAATGTGCAGCCTCCCAAGCAGCAGACAGAACCCAAGCAGAGCCACTCAAAAGGACTCTGGGCTTCAATGACAACCAAAAACAGCTAGGAAGGATTCATAAAAGGAACTCAGGCTTCTGAGACCTGAGAGTCAGCAGGAAATAAAACCCTGGGGACACTGAAGCCGGTCTCATCAATAGTTGAAAGTCTATGAAGATGCAGGAGAAATAAGTAAATGCATGGTGGAATGATATATCATGGGGATGTTTCTCCATTTGCTTTTCCCTGGGGTGGGTCACAATGTATGTGGAAAGCTCCCCCTGATGCAACACCTTCTAAACTGTGTCCCTTTCACCGGGATAAACCTCAAGTTCCTCTCACCTTTCCATTACCCTTCAGCTCCCTTCTTCTTCAAAACCACAATGTACCCCTGCTTGGCCCACTTATTTAATGCCTCCAACTCCAGGTGCCTCTAAGGACATATTTTTACTAGAGCTCCTTTCCCTGCATGAAGCCTGAAACGTTAGCATCTGGTTTTAATGTATTTAAATTCTAGTTTTAAAAAATCAGAAATACTTGCAATTCAAATTCTTGGAAGAAAATATTTTATCCTTGTATCCAGAACCAGAAGTAATATTTCTGAGATTTCTTGCCTAAACTAATTGTTATTTGCTGGAGGAAGGAACAGCAAAAAAATAAAATAAAACAAAACAAAACAGAAAACACCCCAAGGTTTTCTTCAGGTTCTCCACCTTGTTTTTTGCTAGGAAATCACATGCCTGCTGGAGTATGTGTATTACTAGGCACCAGTGATCTCATTCAAGTCCTCTGTATGCAAAAACTAGATTATACCCTTACATCAGCCTCTCCTTTGGTTTTATAAGCACTGAAACTGTTTTTTTTTAAATTCTCAAGTCATTTCATCTTTGTGCAAGTGTGTGTGTAGATGGGTGAAAACTAAGACTGCATGTTTGCAAGGCAGGTTATTTACTACTGAGCTACATCCTGACCAAACTTGCAAATAACTCAAGGGAAGGCAGGGCTGGGGGAAGCTTGTCTCTGGCATCACACCAATTGGGGCAGATGTTTAGTTTTATTCCTCTGTTTTTCCTCAGCATCTCACATTTGCCTCACCTTCCCTTTCTCAGCTTTTTGGTCCCTCATCCCTCCCTCACAATAGTCTATTCCTTCCCCCACTAGCTATTAATTCGATTTTTTAAAATTTATCATGCTAAGTGAAATGAGTCAGAGAGAGAGGGACAGACATCGAATGACTGCACTTGTTTATGGGCTATAAAGTAACAGAATGGAAGATTAACACCCAGGGTTAATAGAGATAAGGACCAGGAGGATTGATCCATGCCTTAGAAGCCAGCCTCACATGCTGGGGAAAAAGGCAGCTGTGATAAAGAAGGGACCACTAAGTGAATGATGTTTGGAGAGCTGACTCAGGTTGGGGATGTGTGCTGAAAGTAGACTATAGACCAAACATGATGGCCACTTACTACTTATATTTGCAAACCATAACACCCAAAAGGAGAGAGAGAGAGTAAAATGGAATGTGCCTGCCACAGAGGCAATGGGGGGATGGGGTGGAAGTAGCGTGAGGGATCTTCGGAACATTGGTGATGGAGAATGGGCACAGGTAGAGATATGAGTACTTGATCATTGTATGACTAAAATATAATCACACAAATTTCTAAGTCTGTAACTGTGTCTCACGGTGATTCATTAAAAATATTTTTAAGGGGCTGGAGCGATAGCATAGTGGGTAGGGTGTTTGGATTCCCAGCATATCATATGGTCCCCCAAGCACTGCCAGGAGTAATTCCTGAGCGCATGAGCCAGGAGCAACCTCTGTGTATCGCCGTGTGACCAAAAAGCAAATATATACATATATATATTTTAGGAGACAGAGTTATAGTACAGCGGGTAAGGCATTTGCCTTGCACACGGCCAACCCGGGCTCAATCCCTGGCATCCCATATGGTCCCCTAAGCACCGCCAGGAGTAAGTGCTGAGTGCAGAGCCAGGAGTAACCTCTGAGCATTGGCTGTATGTGACCCAAAAAGCAAAAGAAAAAAATTTTAAATAAATAATTTAAAAAAATAAAAATTTAGATGCAAAGAAAGAGCCCAGGGTCTGAATAAAGTGCAGTAAAACACAGCTGTGTCCCGGATACTCATTCTGAGTTCCCTTAAGATATACCTGAGAGTCCCTTTTCCTTGTCTGTTTACCACCCATCACACATGGGGTCTGATTTCCTGTACATAATTATCCTTTGGATATCACAGTACAATTAATGCAGGTGAAAGATGAATTTAGCAAGTGACTTTGCAGGCATCAGAAAAGGCTGGTCCCAGTACACTTCCCTTCTTACCTGCTCCGTGTCCAAATATTAGGCAAGGCAGAGAACTCCTGAGTATCAGTGAGATCTACCAGGTTTACAAATGATCGAGGAACCTGAAAGCAGAAAAGGGAGAGGCTTGGCATTGGAAGACACCAACATTTACTCCGTTAGCTCAGAGATTTCTGGCTAGATGCCAAGTTCAGGGATGACTGAGCTTGATGGACCTTTATTTAAATACAAGGCTCTTGTAGAGTTTGGGGTAGGTCACAGCATCTGAACCTGCAGCTGAGACATTTGGCCACATTCCAAAAACATGGTTTTCACGACCCCCTAGTGGAGTCCTTCCCCTTTCACTGTTCAATGGACTGGGTGGTCCTCTCTGGTAACATGAGAGCTATAGTGACCTCCAGGAAAATGAGAGACTACCGAATTCTTCATGGTCGTTCTTGAAAGATATGTTAGTAAAGATTTAGGAACTCTCCAGGAATTCACTATCAGAGAATTGAGAGAGAGACAGCCGTGGAGGGGAGTGAGTGAGAGACAGAGAAAGAGAGAGAGAAATTTTAGGATAGAGGTCAATCACAAATGGGATCCAAGTGAGATCACAGTGCTGTGTCAAGGACCAGAGTTCTTATTCAAGAGAGAAAAAGAGAAAAAAGAGATTTCTCCAGAACTGTCTCTTTCCCTTAACCTCCACTGCCTTCCTGGCAGCCATATTTTCCCCAGCATGCAAGATCTGACCCATCAACCTTCTCAGCTGTGTCGGATACCTGCAGATAAACTCAGATATGAGGCCCCAGAGTGATGGGGGAGAGGATCACCCAACTCACCTCCTGATACAGGTACTCCAGGGTTTTTCTCAGCTTTTTCATGGCACTGGTCACAAATCTGTTCTGTGGGAGGAGAAACATGCTGAGCACAGATGAGGACAGGGGATGTGGGAACTCACATCTGACTTTACCTTCTCCCTTAACACCTGCCCTGGGCTAAGACAGTAATGACAAAAAGGCATCTAGACCCCTTTCCCACAAGCATGTGTACACTTCTCAGACCTTCCCTGGTGTTTCTAAGTTACTCACAGGCTAACACTAAACAGGACAATAACAAACTTATCCACTAGACACATTTCATTATTATTATTATTATTATTATTATTATTATTATTTGCTTTTTGGATCACACCCAGCAATGCTCAGGAGTTACTCCTGGCTCTGCACTCAGGAATTGCACTGGCAGTGCTCGGGGTACCATATGGGATGCTTGGAATCAAACCTGGGACGGCTACGTGCAAGGCAAATGCCCTACCCGCTGTGCTATTGCTCTAGCCTCCACTAGACACATTTTATGCCAAATGAGGACAATTCTGAATCTAATATACAGTGATAGGATACCAGACTTTCCCCTAAAGCTGCTAGTGGTGCCCTGTGTGTTTGTGTGTGTGTGTGTGTGTGTGTGTGTTTGCTGACCATGATTATAAACAGGGCATCATACAGAGTAATCCTGTGATCCTATAATGATATACATTTTGGTAGAGTGAGCAATTTTCAATTGCACAGTATTTAATTTAAGGTGAAACACAATTGCCCCTAGATTTAAGTTTCTAGATAAGTTTCAAAACTCATGCATGAACCTCTTCTACCCAACCTTTCCAGACACTCCAGCTGAGCACGAATAGTTCCTGTCACTCACAGTGTTGAAGTACACAGTCAAGTCACCTAAATCCTCAAAAATAATAAAGTTGAGGGGCCGGAGCGATAGCACAGTGGGTAGGGCATTTGCCTTGCACGTGGCAGACCCGGGTTTGATCCCCGGCATCCCATATGGTCCCCCAAGCACCGCCAGGAGTAATTCCTGCGTGCAAAGCCAGGAGTAACCCCTGAGCATTGCTGGGTGTGACCCAAAAAGCAAAAATAATAATAATAATAATAATAATAATAATAATAATAAAGTTGATAGGAGCGAGTTAAAGTTAACCCAGCTTTAACTTTTCTTTTCTTTTCTTTTTTCTTTTTGCGTCACACCCAGGGATGCTCAGTGGTCATTCCTGGCTCAGGAATTACCCCTGGCCATGCTCAGGGGACCATATGGGATGCTGGGGATTGAACCCGGGTCGGCCGCGTGCAAGGCAAAAGCCCTACCCGCTGTGCTATCACTCCAGCCCAGCTTTAACTTTTCAATACAAAACAAACCCCAACTGACTGAGTTTCAAATTCTCTATCTGCCCACAAACTGACTACTCTTGGAGGTAATGTGGCTCAGATGTAAAGATCAGGGCAAGAAGACAGTGACCATGAGACTACAGCACCCACACAAGTGAAGCTAACGCAGCCTTGGGCCTAGGCCACCGCGGTAAACACATATCTCCCTTCTGAAGAACCTCAGGAAGTTTGTTGAGAAATGCCCTCACTGCACATCTCCATCACATTGGAGGCATCTACCTTCCCCAAGGAAGCAAGAAAGTCCCAAAGAATGCTCCAAGGAGTGTGCACAGTGCTTTAGATGCCCCCACACTGATCCCTGCTTTTGACCAATAGAGAGACAGAACCTACTCGGGTTTCCTGATACTGAGAGGCTGATGCTCTGATTCCAAATTTCTCTGTCCAGTATGGACAAATAGGTCAGTCACATAAACTATCCCGTCTTTAAGAGCACTTATCAACCACGCTTCAACATAAAGTTGGGAAAAGCATCAATTCTACAAAGAACATCCACTATTAATTTATGTTTTAGATCCCAGATTAAAAATATCATCATCCAGGTACCTATCAACAGATTGCGTCTGTCCTGATAAGAGGGTCTTCAGATTAGTTTAGTCACAACACATTTAGTATTACATTACTTGATCATTCTTCCAGTGCACACTCTAAAATGCTGAAACTTGTTATGGCCTTTACAGTAAAAAGAAGTGCCAATTTTCTTGCAGGTATATTGGCTTTGGATTTTATTTTATCTTCCCCCTTTGCCCCATAATCTAACTGATACAGGATCTTATTAATAAAGTTGAATTTTAACAAGAAAGCAGGAAACAATATTCCAGAGCCTAAAACCAGGCTCATGTCAGCCGTGACCTAGTCACTTGATTGCCTCCAGTGAACCTGCTTTAACAGGCTGGGACACACAGCAGCACTCTTAGTCCTGAGTGGGAGCTCCTGACTTTTGTCTTTTCTGACTTTACTCTTAAAAACCCTAAGTTAATAATCGCAAACAAAGACTGTTATCACCTCCCTGTGGAAGGAGCCCTGTGGTAATTGCCCTTTTCTTCTCTTGATTATTTCAGGAAATGGCTGCCAGAGGAAAAGGCCAAGTCTCTCTGTGAAGTCTGTTGGTGCCCTGGAGCCCGCTAATTAGCCTAGCTGTTTTTCTCTGAGGCATCACCAATCACCCCTCCAGCCTGTGGGAATCACCCAAGGGGACTCTGCGTTACAGCTATGCTACAGGAATGCTAACGCGCGGTGGAAGAACTTACCTACGTCTATGGAGCTAAGCCATCGGAGAGTCTGTTGGCTCGGGGCTGCTGGCATGTGACTGAGAAATAAGGAGCTCTTCACTGGGCACGGGCAAAGAAAGTCAAGAGAATAAACCGGGACCGTGAAGACCCGTGTGGGGAAAGAGGAGGGAGAACTTTCTCTAGCCTCTGAAGCGTGGGTGATACCCATGAAATACCCCAAAGCTGCCACCCAGTTAAAAAATCGACTCTAGCTATACTTTCCAGGTAAAAAATACTGAACTAGCCTGCTCGGCGGCCCTGGGCACCGGGGCTTCCCTTTCCTCAGGACTGCGGGCCGAGTGGCCGGCACGCAACCCCAAGCGCCGCAGCCGTTCTCTCGTCCGGCCCAGCCCACATATGTGACCCTCCCTCGACCCGCCGTTCCGGACCCAGCCTGCTCCCCGGCCCTGAGCACCCCCGGCTTCCCTCAGGACTGCAGGCGGCAGAGTGGCCGGCGAGCCAACCCCAAGCACCTCAGCCGTTCTGTCTCCACCCCCAGCCCCTTAACCGCCATCGGGCTGTGGGAAGGGGGCGTGGCCTAATCGTCAGGGCGTGGCCTAAGAAAAGTGGGCGTGGCCTAAGAAAAGTGGGCGTGGCCTGTCCTCCGGCCGGCACCCGCTAACCGGGCAGCAGAGAGTTTCCTCAGCATCTTCTCCAACACTGACATCCTAGCTGTTCGCAAACAGTAGGACAATAAAACACAAGACTTCACAGAAGTATTGAAAGAATATCTCAGTGGGAGACCAGGTTCTACAAGGGGGAAATAAAAAGGCAACCACCATTGACTGAGCCTATCCACAATCCTTTTTCCCAGCAAGAGGAAACAGGGATACTCATCTTCAAGGTCCCTCTTCCATACCACCACAACAACATGAAGAAACAGCGCAAATCCCCATTGCAAGCCAAGGACGATCTAAGGAGTCCAGAAACCTCAATTGGCATTTCCTACAAACTTGACCTCTCTGATAAAGAATTCAGAGTTGAAATCCTCAACATGTTCAATTAACTCAATGCAAAGATTGACAACTTAGGGCCGGAGTGATAGCACAGCGGGTAGGGCATTTGCCTTGCACACGGCCGACCCAGGTTCGATCCCCGGCATCCCATATGGTCCCCCAAGCACCGCCAGGAGTAATTCCTGAGTGCAAAGCCAGGAGTAACCCCTGAGCATCGCTGGGTGTGACCCAAAAAGCAAAAAAAAAAAAAAAAAAGATTGACACCTTAAAGGGGGAGCTGGCAGAAACAATACAACAGACAGCCAACAAAATACGGGAAGAAATGAGAGCAGAAATAAAAAACCTACAAAAAGAAATGAAGGATTTGGTACATGAAATCAAAAACTCTCTGGCTGCCCACAACAATAGAATGACTGCAGCGGGAGACAGAATCAGTATGCTAGAAGATAAGCTGCAAGAAGCCTATAGGCAACAACAAACCATGGCAAGACACCTCAAAATAGCCAGAATCAGAGTCCTAGGAGGTGATTTCAAGAAGAACAACATTAGAATCATTGGACTACCAGAAGGACAGGGAACCAACCCCAATGATAAAGACACAGTCAAACAAATCATTGCTGAAAACTTCCCACAGCTGGACAATGCAGGCATTCAGATTCAAGGTGCCTGAAGGGTGCCAGCTAAAAGAGATCCTAATAGAAAAACCCCAAGACATATCATAGTTACAATGATGGACGTCATTCAGAGAGACACAATACTGCAAGCAGCAAGGTCCAAGAAGGAAATCGCATATAAAGGAGCACCCCTTAGATTCACAGCAGATCTATCAGAGGAAACCCTCCAAGCCCGAAGGCAATGGTGGGATATAGTGAAAAAACTCAATGAAATCAACGCTTCACCAAGAATACTTTATCCGGCCAAACTCTCATTCAAACTCGAAGGAATCATACACTACTTCGGGGATAAACAACAGCTCAGGAACTT
Source organism: Sorex araneus (assembly GCF_027595985.1). Taxonomy (NCBI): domain Eukaryota; kingdom Metazoa; phylum Chordata; class Mammalia; order Eulipotyphla; family Soricidae; genus Sorex; species Sorex araneus. The sequence goes on from NC_073313.1 coordinate 366,703,583, forward strand.
CATAGACTCAAAACCAAACCTAAAAGAAGCACTAGAGGGGCTATTGTAAGACAAGAAGAACCCCTACATGCACGACAAACCCTTACACAAAAATGGCACGAAATCCCATAACAATAATCTCCCTTAATGTCAATGGTCTAAATTCACCAATTAAGAGACACAGACTGGCAAAATGGATTCAGAGACTCAACCTAACATTCTGCTGCCTGCAAGAAACACATCTGAATAGCCAGAACAAACACAGACTCAAAGTCAAAGGATGGAAAACAATCCTGCAAGCAAACAACTCCCTCAAGAAAGCTGGGGTGGCTTTACTAGTATTGGACAACATAGACTTCAGGTTGAAAAAGATTAGAAGGCATAGTGAAGGCCACTTTTTATTAATAACGATATATGTACATCAGGAAAAAATCACACTCCTAAACGTCTATGCACCCAATGAGGGACCAGCTAAATACCTCCAACAGCTGCTAAGAGACCTTAAGAAGGACATTGTGAGCAACACAGTAGTAGTTGGAGACTTCAACACCGCCCTGTCCCCTCTGGACAGATCAAGAAGATTAAAACTCACCAAGGATATACTGGCTTTCAAGGAAGAAATGGAAGAGAGAGGGCTATTAGATCTATACAGGGCTTTATATCCCCAAAAAAGGGAATACACATTCTTTTCCAGTGCACATGGAACATTTTCCAGAATAGACCATGCACTGTGCCACACAGCATACCTCAACAGAATCAACAAGATAGACATTGTACCAGCTATCTTTTCAGACCATGATGCACTGAAGATAAAATTAATCATGGAAAGATGCAGAAAACCAAATCAATCACCTGGAAATTCAATAGCTCGATGTTGAACAATGATAATAAAACTTAGAGCAGAAATTAACGACATGGAAATCCAAAAGACAATCCGAAAGATCAATGAAACCAAGAGATGGTTCTTTGAGAAAATAAACAAGATTGATAAACCACTAGCAAGACTCACAAAGAAAGAGAGAGAGAGAACCCTTATAAGCCGAATCAAATGAAAAGGGGGACATACAAACAGAAACCAATGAAATTCAAAAGATCATCAGAGACGACTTTGAAAATCTGTATGCCATGAAACAAGAGAACCTAGAAGAAATAGATAAATTCCTAGAATTTTATAATCTCCCAAGGCTGAACCAAGAAGACCCGGAGTACCTGAATAGCCCAATTAACATCAAGGAAATTGAAATGGTAATCAAAAGTCTTCCCAAAAACAAAAGCCCAGGTCCAGACAGATTCACTAGCGAGTTCTTCCAAACATTTATTTATTTTTTTTTAATTTTTTATTGAGTCACCATGTGGAAAGTTACAAAGTTTTCAGGTTTAAATCTCAGTTATACAATGCTCGAATACCCATCCCTTCACCAGTGCTCATATTCCACCACCAAGAATCCCAGTATAGCTCCACCCCGCCCCCTCACACCCCTAACCCCCCCCATGCCCCTAGCCCCCCCACCCTAAGTCCCCCTCCGACTGTGTAACTAATAAATTTCACTTTACTTTCACTTTGATTGCATACAATATTTCAACAAAACTCACTATTATTGTTTGGAGAGTCTCTCCCCTAAAGTCAGACCTGCTGAAAAGGAAGCATTAGATAATTTGTTTTCCATTGCTGAGGATGAAGAGGTATGAGGTCGAGTGACCACACTTAGCGGCCTCTGAGTTTTGAGTTTCTGTAATTTAGTATTTTAGTAACTAAGTCCAGAGAGATATCTGCCAGAAGTTGCATCGTTGCCAACTTGTACTTCTCAGTTACATTATATTCCACATATGAGTGCAATCTTTCTATGTCTGTCTCTTTCTTTCTGACTCATTTCACTCAACATGATACTTTCCATGTTGATCCATTTATATGCAAATTTCATGACTTCATGTTTTCTGACAGCTACATAGTATTCCATTGTGTAGATGTACCAGAGTTTCTTTAACCAGTCATCTGTTTTGGGGCACTCTGGTTTTCTCCACCTATCACCATGTACAAAAGTCAGATCAAAATGGATTAAGGACCTCAACATCAGACCAGAATCCCTAAGGTACATTGAAGACAAGGTCGGCATCTTCCAAACATTTAAAGAGGATGTGTTGCCAGTCCTCTTCAAGCTTTTCCAGAAAATTGAAGAAACAGAAACCCTCCCAAACAGTTTCTATGAGGCTCATATCTCCCTAATACCAAAAGCAAACAAAGACACCACAAAAAAAGAAAACTACAGGCCAATATCCCTGATGAACACAGATGAGAAGATTCTCAACAAAATATTAGCAAATAGAATTCAACAACTCATCAAAAAGATCATACACCACGACCAAGTGGGATTCATCCCAGGGATGCAAGGATGGTTTAACATCCGGAAATCAATCAACATAATCCATCATATCAACAAAAGAAAAGATAAAGATCATATAATCATATCAATAGATTCAGAGAAAGCATTTGACAAGATCCAGCACCCGTTTATGATGAAAACGCTCGCCAAAATTGGTATAGAAGGGACTTTCCTCAATATAGTCAAAGCCATTTATCACAAGCCTATGGCAAGCATTGTCCTCAATCGGGAAAAACTAAGACCCTTCCCTCTGAGAACAGGGACAGACAAGGATGCCCACTCTCTCCACTTCTGTTCAATATAGTACTGGAAGTACTTGCAATAGCGATTAGGCAAGAAAAAGAGATTAAGGGCATTCAGGTAGGAAAGGAAGAAATCAAGCTCTCACTATTCGCAGATGATATGATACTATACCTAGAGAACCCTAAAACCTCTACCAAGAAATTCCTAGAAACAATAGACTCGTATAGTAAAGTTGCAGGCTATAGAATCAATACCCAAAAGTCCATGGCTTTCCTATATGCAAATAATGAGAGAGAAGAAAGTGACATGAGAAAAGCAATCCCGTTCACAATTGCGCCTCAAAAAATCAAGTACCTCGGAATCAGCTTAACAAAGGAGGTAAAGGACTTGTATAATGAAAACTACAAAACGCTGCTTCAGGAAATAAAAGAGGACAGGAGGAAATGGAAAGACATCCCCTGCTCATGGATTGGAAGAATTAACATTGTCAAAATGGCAAATCTCCCCAAAGCATTGTACAAATTCAATGCGATCCCTATAGGGATACCCTTGACATTCTTCAAAGAAATGGAGCAAGCACTCCTGAAATTCATATGGAACAATAAGCCCCCACAAATAGCTAAAGCAATCCTTGGGAAAAAGAAAATGGGAGGAATCAACCTCCCCAACTTCCAACTCTACTACAAAGCGGTAGTCATTAAAACAGCATGGTACTGGAACAAAGGCAGAGCTGCAGACCAATGGAACAGGGTTGAATACTCTGACACACACTCCCAAATATATGATCATCTAATCTTTGATAAGGGAGTAAGAAATGTGAAGTGGAACAAGGAAAGCATGTTTAACAAATTGTGCTGGCAAATCTGGACGGCTACATGCAAAAAAAATGGGCTTAGACCTCCACCTATCACCAAGTACAAAAGTCAGATCAAAATGGATTAAAGACCTCAACATCAGACCAGAATCCCTAAGATACATTGAAAACAAGGTAGGCAAAACCCTCCACGACATTGAAGCCAAAGGTATCTTCAAAGCTGACACGCCACTGGCCAAGCAAGTGAAAACAGAGATAAATAAATGGGACTATCTCAAACTAAGAAGCTTCTGCACCTCAAAAGAAACAGTGACCAAAATACAAAGACAATCTACAGAATGGGAAAGGATATTTACGCAGTACCCATCTGACAAAGGGTTGATAACAAGGATATACAATGGACTGGTTGAACTCCACAAGAAGAAAACTGCCAACCCGATCAAAAACTGGGGTGATGAAATGAACAGAAACTTTCCCAAAGAAGAAATCCGAATGGCTCAGAGGCACATGAGAAAATGTTCAACATCACTAATCATCAGGGAGATGCAGATCAAAACAACAACGAGATACCATCTCACACCACAGAGACTGGCCAACAGCCCAAAAAACAAAAGCAACTGGTGTTGGCGTGGATGTGGGGAGAAAGGGACTCTCCTTCACTGCTGGTGGGAATGCCAACTGGTTCAGCCCTTTTGGAAAATAATATGGACGATTCTCAAAAAGTTATAAATTGAGCTCCCATTTGACCCAGCAATACCACTCCTGGGAATATATCCCGGAGAGGCAAAAAGGTATAGTAGAGATGACATCTGCATTTCCATGTTCATTGCCGCACTGTTTACAATAGCCACAATATGGAAAAAGCCAGAGTGCTCGAAAACATATGATTGGCTAAAGAAACTCTGGTATATCTACACAATGGAATACTACATAGCTGTCAGAAAACATGAAGTCATGAAATTTGCATATAAGTGGATCAACATGGAAAGTATCTTGCTGAGTGAAATGAGTCAGAAAAAAAGAGACAGACATAAAAAGATTGCACTCATATGTGGAATATAAAATAGCTGAGAGATACAAGCTTACAATGTTGAGATTTCTGGCAGATATTACTCTGGACTTAGTTACTAAAATACAGAAATCCAAACCCGTGCGGCTGCTAGTACGGCCTCTCGACCTCGTATCTCTTCATTCTCAGCAATGGAAAACAAATTATCAAATGCTTTCTTTTCAGCAGGTCGGCTTTAAAGGGAAGAAACTCCAAATCAATAATAGTGAATTTTTTGTTGAAATATTGAATGTAATCAAAGTAAAGTGAAAGTAAAGTGAAATTTATTAGTTACACATGCGGGGTGGGGGGATGGGGAGGTTGGGGGGAGGGGGAGGTATACTGTGATTCTTAGTGGTGGAATATGTGCACTGGTGAAGGGATGGGTGTTCGAGAATTGTATAACTGAGACTTAAACTTAAAGCTTTGTAACTTTCCACATGGTGATTCTATAAAAGAATAATATATATATATATGTAAAATACTGAATTTCTTCCTATCTCAATTGCTATAATACCAGTAAACCAGTAGTAGCACACCAAATTGTAAAAGGCAACCAACCTCAATCAGCAAAGCATAAACACAGAAGGCTTAACCTATAACAAAATCTAAGTAATCTCTCATACAAGGACTGAATGTTTCCATGATGAAATTCAACAGTTTATTGCCCCATGGTTGGAAACCTGACTCAAGAGCTAGGGGAGAAGGCAGTTGGGATAGATAAGAGACCAGAAGAACAATGATAGCTAGAAATGATCACTAGATAAAATCTCTGTGCTCAAAGTAAGAAATGAAACAAATGACCTCTCAGTGCCTGCATTGCAAACCACAATGCTCAAAAGCAAAGAGAGAAAGAAAGAAGAGACTACTTTACCATAGAGGAAAATCTTGTCACTGTTCATCACATGGTTATTTAATTAAAAACTAAAGTTGAATTTTACCAAACTAAAAGGGTATTAATGAGGAAACAGGGTTCAGCAGTGTTTAGTATATCTATAATGTGAGACAATGGTATAAGTTTTATATCCAGGGCAATTACTCAGCAATGCTGAAAACATGAGATCTAAACTATGCACAGAACTTTAAAATGAGCCTGTCAAAATGGCAGCAAATTGGACATATGTAGGGCAGGAAGGAGCAAAAAAAGACTGATGAAGGGAAGTTGACACTGGGAGTGGGATGGGTGTTGGAATATTGTATGTGTAAGACTCATCTATCAATAATATTTTAATTGAATGAGATACACAGTTACAGAGTTGTTGATGGTTGGATTTCATTTCACTCCAGTGAGAATAGCACATATTTCTTCAAAAACTGAAAATAATTCAGTTGGGTATAGATGTGGTGAAAAGTAATTTCAACTACTGCTGTAGGAATGTTGCCTTTTCAACTTTTTTGGAAACTGTATGGAAGTTTTTGGAAAACTAGTAATAGGACTGCCTCATGATTCAAAATTCCACTTCTTGGTTTCCATCTGCAGAATACAAAAACATTCATTTAAAACAGACCATTCGGGGACATTGGTTGTGGAAAATGTGCATTGATGAAGAGATGGGTGTTAGATCATTGTATGACTGAAACTTGAACATGAAAGTTGTGCAATTGTATCTCATGGTGATTCAATAAAAATAAAATTCCTAATTTAAAAAAATTAAATAAAAATAAAAAGGACCATTTGGGGCCGCAATGATAGTATAGTGGGTAGGGTGTTCACCTTGCATTAAGCCAACTTGGGTTCAATCCACAACACCCCACGTGGTCCCCTGAACATCACCAGAAGTAATCCGTGAGTACAGAGTATGAAGCAAACCTTAAGTATCACAGGGTGTGACCCAAAATCAAATGGTCTCTAATTAAAATTAAGGACCATTGTTTTCACTGTTCTTTGTAGCACTAGCACTATAGCTAGGATATAGAATCAGACTATGTTCCCAACAATAGATGCCTGAAAAAGTAAATTATTTCTATATATACACAGTGGTATACAGCCTTGCTCAAGGCCACTCTCCACACATCCGGACGAGCCTCACGCATGAAGGAACCAGCAGAGGAACCCAAGTGTGCGGGACCCGGGTCAGAGATTTCCACGGCTGCTCGGATCGAGACTGGGCCTCCTCCACCCAGGTTTCCCATTTTCCAGTAGCTAGGCAGTCACACCCAGAAATTGCCCTCGTCCACCCTCCCCGCCCCCCCCCCCCCCCCCCCCCGCCAACGCCTTGTAATCCGATCAACGGCTAACATCCAGAGACTAAAACCAAGCTCCCTGAAGAGAACAACACAGTCTCTTGCCCCAACGCCAGGCTGTCTTCACCGGGGCCTCTTGCAGGGGACAGGTTGGGTTTCCCTCCCCGCCCCGAGCAGAGCCTCGACAGTTGAAGACCTCCGGAACACAGCCACAGCCTTGCTCAAGGCCACTCTCCACACGTTCGTACCAGCCTCCCGCATGAAAGAACCGGCAGAGGAACCCAGGTGTGTGGGACCCCGGGTCGAGATCTCCAAGGCTGCTTGGATCGGGACTGGGCCTCTTCCATCCAGGTCCCCCTTTTTCCAGTAGCTAGGCAGTCACACCCAGAAACTGCCCCCAGTGCCATGTAATCCCATCATCAGCCAACATCCAGGGATTTTTTTAAAAAATTTTTTACACGTTAATATGCATACTTGTTTTTTTTAATTTATTTATTTTTAATTAGTGAATCACCCTGAGGGTACAGTTACAGATTTATACATTTTTGTGCTCATGTTTCCCTCATACAAAGTTCGAGAACCCATCCCTTCACCAGTGCCCATTCTCCACCACCAGTAAACCCAGCATCCCTCCCACCCTCCCCAGTCCCGTCAGCATCTTGGCACAAATTTCTCTGCCGTGACCCTGTCTGGGCAGCATCAAGGCTGCTATTCTGCTGTGTGGGGCTCTCCTCCAGAGAGGCAGCTTCCATGTTATTCCACTTAGCATCACACACTGCCGAATCCAAAACAGCCCAAGTCTCCACTAGCGCAGTGTGTGCAGCTACAAAGCAAAGCTACTGTCAGGCCTCGCACCTTCCCACCTTGGTTGGCACTTTAGTCCAATGCTGACTTCCCGAAACCTTCTGTTCAAGTCAGTCCTCATCCACATGCAGGTATATATAAATTACCTGCATTCATGATAAATGAGACTAGGTATCTCCTGTCTGCTCCCGAGAAAGCCACTGAATGAAGAAAACAATCTACCAACTTAGAGTTCGGGTGTTAATGATTTGTTTTCAAAATTGTGTACTTATATGATATCATGGTTATAAGAAGTAAATACTACTTAAGTATTATAGAATTTCCTCAGTGACACATGCTTTCAACTTACCTTACCAATATTTCTCAATTTTCTGCTCATGGTGTAAAAAAATTTGTAAATAAAAATACCCATCTCTTAGTACCCAAAGTTGTGGGTCAGCGTTACGTCATTTAGCTTGCATATGTGAGGGACTGAGTTCTGGAAAGAAGGAAGGCAGGAAAGAAGGAAGGAAGGAAGGAAGAGAGGCAGGGAAGGAGGAAGGAAGTGAGGGAGGCAGGGAAGGAGGAAGGAAGTGACGGAGGGAGGGAGGGAGGGAGGGAGGGAGGGAGGGAGGGAGGGAGAGAGGGAGGGAGGGAGGGAAAATGGATGGAAGGAAGGTAGGAAGGAAGGAAGGAAGGAAGGAAGGAAGGAAGGAAGGAAGGAAGGAAGGAAGGAAGGAAGGAAGGAAGGAAGGAAGGAAGGAAGGAAGGGAGGGAGGGAGGGAGGAAACACTTATTTCTGTGTATAGTTTGTTATCCTAAGAAAAATTGTGTTTTCTATTTACCTTCATTCTGGAAAATGCCACCAACATGATGTTGGAAGTCAACAAGAGTCATGCATTCACTCTGCTCCAAATCCCACACTTCATTCCCACTCCTGGGAACCTAAAACTTACCATGCCGTGAGCTGGACACAAATAACACTCATTTGCATTACTGATGAACACATTGATTAACTTCCAGTCATTTTCAAAGTCTACTTGCTGAAAAAAAGGGAGACAAGAAAATAATATCAAAATTGAGGGTGGTGAAACCTGGAGCAACCTTTAATTCTTTTTATCAGTTTCAAAACACAACTTCATAAAAAACTGTGATTGATTTTTTTACTCAAAGAAAGAAGTATACAATGAAAATATAAAATTATGGCAATATAGAAATTGATTCTAGCTGAAAATTAAGCAAAATATAAAAAGTACTTATTAAAAACTAATCTGGTGCAAAAATCTAACTTTGCAAAAGAATTTGCTGTCTTTGTGGGCCGTACTAGGCAGTGCTCAGGGATTATTCCTGACTCCCTGGTCAAGACTCTCCTGACATAGCTTGGAGGAACCATGAGGGATGACACAGATCCAACCTAGCCAATGCAAGCAAAGAAACGTGCCCACTGAACTCTTATATCATCAACACCCACAAATGAAAAATTTTAAGTGCACAAGGACATGAAAATTTTGGAAAAAATGTTTATTAAAGAATAGCAATATTCAGACACCAGACAGATAGACTAGTGATAAGGTACATGCCTTACTAGAAACTAATGTTGATTTAAATCAGTGGCACCACATAGGGTTGCATGAACCTTTCAAGGAGTGATCTCTGAGTGCATAAATAGGAGTGTGCCTTGAGAATAACCAGTTCCAGCCAAAAATAAGAAAAAAAGGAAAAAAGAAAAGAAGGAACGAAAGAAGGGAGGGAGGGAGAGAGGGAGGGAGGGAGGGAGGGAGGGAGGGAGGGAGGGAGGAGACAAGGAAGATGTAAGGAAGGAAAGAGGGGAAAAGGAAGGAAGGAAGGAAGGAAGGAAGGAAGGAAGGAAGGAAGGAAGGAAGGAAGGAAGGAAGGAAGGAAGGAAGGAAGGAAGGAAGGAAGGATGTAAGGAAGGAAGGAGGGGAAAAGGAAGGAAGGAAGGAAGGAAGGAAGGAAGGAAGGAAGGAAGGAAGGAAGGAAGGAAGGAAGGAAGGAAGGAAGGAAGGAAGGAGGGGAAAAGGAAGGAAGGAAGGAAGGAAGGAAGGAAGGAAGGAAGGAAGGAAGGAAGGAAGGGAGGGAGGAAGGGAGGGAGGGAGGGAGGGAGGGAGGGAGGGAGGGAGGGAGGGAGGGAGGGAGAAAGGAAGGAAGGGGAGAGAGGGAGGAAGGGAGGAAGAAAGAAAGAAAGAAAGAAAGAAAGAAAGAAAGAAAGAAAGAAAGAAAGAAAGAAAGAAAGAAAGAAAGAAAGAAAGAAAGAAAGAAAGAAAGAAAGAGAGAGAGAGAGAGAGAGGGAAAGAGGGAAAAGGGGAGAGAGGGAAAGAGGGAAAAGGGGAGAGAGGGAGGGAGAGTAGGGAAGGAAGGAAAGAAGAAGAGGAAGAAAAGAAAGGCAATGTTCAAAACATGTTTATAAGAGTGAAAAATCTGGAACAGGAATTAATATCTGAAATGTCTGAAAGTAAGTAAACTGTGGACAACTCAGGTGGACATGTAAAATTACTATGTAGGGAAATGGAGAAATTGCAAAAAAAAATGTTGCAATGAGAAAATTCATGTTCTAAGAAGTATCCTTATGTCCTAAGTTTTTCTTTAAAAAAATAGATGTACATCTATGTGATTAAAAACAATGAAATATATAACAAGTTGTCAACCACAATAATCTCTATATAACAGCGATTTTAATATACTTCCGCTTTATATGTATTCTGATTTCTCTATAATAAACCCGGTAAATTATGGAATATGAGCAAAAGGTAGATTTCCATTTTATTGAAGAGACACCTGCTGCCCAGAAGATCCACGGGGCTATGAGTCCATAAAGTTCCATTCCAGCTCTAATTAACTCTGAGAACTTATTGCCTTGTTATGGAACAGGTCTAATCGAGGCTTTAGTTTCACCACTTGTGAAACTATCACGCTGGAATTTAGACTTCCCACTTTTTTCCCAGAATATTATGATTAATTTTAAAATTTTGGAATTATCTTGTTCATGAGCACCCAATTATTTTGGGTATAGTTCCTGAAATTTTCACAGTCCGTATATAAACTGAAATGACCTGGTCTAATGCCAGAGCTCTTCTGGCTTCTACCTTAGAGACCAGAGATCCTACCTCAGGATCGGGTTCAAACCAGCTTGGTAGCAACATTACCTTGAAATTGATAATTGCCCAAGAGTGGAATAAGAGTAGAAGGAGGATCATTGTTATCTGGTAGGAGTTACTGAGAAGTGTCTGAACTGAAGGGTCCCAGAGTGCTTGCCTACAGTGCCCTCTGCCTCAGAACTAAAATGAAAACAGGAATTAATAATGACATCAATCCCTACTGAAAAGCCCTGGGCTGTGGACCCTTATTAGCCCATTTCATGACTTGGAAAAGAGAATTAGAGAGTCCAAGCGCCTTAATTCCACATTACACATCTACTAGGGAGAGGATTCTGGATCTTGACCCAATACCACATAATTGGAGGACAAGAGACCCATATCTTCCCCCAAGAAACTGCTTGTGTATTCTTTGAAGCTTTCACACACCAGTGTAGTAAGGAGCCCTGTCTTCTATGGCATCCAGAGAACAGTGAGGGAGGGGGCTGGGGGACAGGCTAATCTGATGCTTAACTCTGGATGGTAAGACTATGGAGTCCAGTGTGTGATGTCCTTTGATTCCAGCGAACTCAGGCTGCCTGAACATGGGGGACAAAGGTGTCTTACCACATTTGCTTTCATGTTCCTCACTAGTTCTATAGCCTGAATCCAAAAGTATCTGTGCAGAGAGATAGGAGAAGAGCAGAAAATCAGTTTAGATTAGTGTGCCGAGGGCTTGGAGTCTGTCCCCCCCACCCTAGTCTACAGGCATCTCTGAGACTAGGGAAGTATGGCACCACTCTTGCTTCTGGGGTGCTGGCTCTCTCTTAAGATTGTAATTCCCATTTATTGTGAGCAGTAGGCTTTGGGCCACCTGCCAATACTCACAGCTTAATTCCTGCTTTTCTGCTCAGAGATCCCAACTTGAATGGCTCAGTTCACCAGATATAGTGCCAGAGAGCAAGGAAATGGCAGCTGCATTGCGAGTACATGGATCTGTTCCCCTGAATTTTATGTTCCATTAATTCTAATTTTAGCCCTACTTGACTTTGTCTCCTAGCACCCTAAATCTTTCCAGATACGTGTGTAGAACAGCAAGACTCACAGCCATGCAGACGGTGAGAAAAGTGACTTACTCAGCATCCGTCCAAGATGTCGTTTTCCTTGTAGAGATGCACAATGGTTTCAGAATGGTGGGATTGAAGAATTGGATGATATCTGAAAGAACTAGAGAGAGCTCTGTTGAGACCATGGCTTGGCACTGGGGCTCACCTAGAGAGTCTGACCCCCTAGTTGGTACCCTTCTTGAAAGTGTAACCCTCTCACCCAATGTGGGCTATGATGGTGAAATCACAGAATCATCCTGGTGAATGGAACGAGACGTTATCATCTTTCAAGTATGATACCCACACATATGCTACATGCCTCATGCATGTGAAGGTGAAACTGACTCTTTGAGATACTAGATCATTATTAGCTTTTGGATGCCAAAATTATTCACTGTCAGTCTATTTCAACTTGGGAGGAAAAGAGTAGCTGAGCAGGGATCAGCCATTCTCTCCTTACGCTATTAGTGACAACAAGGTAGGAAGCTCTCAAGAACACAGAAAAATTCCATCTAACAAAAAGAGGGACAACCAGAAATAGCAATGTCAGTAGCAGTGTAGCAAGATGTTTTGGGTCATGAGCAGAGAGTGAAGATCCTGGAATGGCCTGATGGGAGATGCTCCAATCCTAGTCCACGACCCCATTCTTTGTTTCCACTATCAAGCAGCTCCTGGGGGCTTGTGTGTGCCCTTTCCAGAAGGCACCTTGAATTGGTTCTTCTCTGAGAACTACAGCAGTGGGCAAGAGGGGACTGGGAAGACAGGTGGCTTTGCTTGGACAGCTGGCCTAGTCACCTAACATGTCTGTGTGGTTCTGTCTGTGTTGCTGTCTGCTTCATCCTCATCGTAGAACTAAATTCCTCCCTTCCATCAAACATCTTTTCTTCATAGCAACCAGGTAGTATGAGTTATGTAACTTTTAGGGGAGCATCACAATAGATCAGTCTGTATAGACTGGTGGAACTTGAGCATTAGAGTCTTATCCACAGATAACTCACTTCCCTTCTCATTCCTCTCTGGAAATCTGAGTAGTGTCACTAAACTGATTTTTCTAAGATTCTACCTCATCCATCATAGGCCAATAAAGGCCTGATGCCAGTTGAATACTGTGCCTGAGTGTGCAAGCACACACACATGTGTCTATGAAATCTTTCACTTTTGTAGACAGAGAAGAGGGAGATTGAGTGGGAGGGAAGACCTGATCATTATAATATTTGAAAACCAATGAAAATATAAATATTTTGGTCAGAACAAAGGATGAACTTCCAAATGTGTTGCATTGTTTCTCAAAAATCCACAATGACTGTGTATTCTTTCACTTATGTCTGCCCATTTTGTTTGATATTCTTTGGTATTGTGGACTTTTGAGGGAATAAACATAACGATGTTTTGGGGATTGTGTGGTGAAGGAGCTTTGGACTCAGGGCAAATACTCAAAGTAGCTTTTGTGTCATCTCCCTGATAACTCTGCTATCCTTTTTGATTTATGTCTACTGGATTCATTGTCTCTCCTTACAGCCTCTCAGGTTTGCAGCGCAGAGAACTGTGGCCAAGAAACATAATTTGCCACAGGTATAATAATCTATTAGTAGCTCAGAGACCTCTTTCAGTACCGTTAGACGGTTTCCAATGGAGACCCGTTTCTAGCACCATGAACACCAATAACTGCCAATCTTTCCATCTGAGCCTGTATAGTTGGAGGCCAGGTCTCACCTTCCCATGCTGAGCAGTGAGTGCTGAAGCAGGGATGGTGTTTGATCATTCCTATCGTGACCTCAAGTTCCTCAAAGAATCGAGTTTGCTGGACAGACCCAGGGCCAGCTCCCTTGTCTTTATGTTCACGGGGCAATAAGCTCAACAGAGTATCTTCTTCTGTACTCTGGTTCTTCTTGCTGCATGGTGATTGGAAAGAGGCTACCTACTTCCTGCCTCATCACAGTAACCTGAGTGTAGGTGATTTGCAATCCCTCTAGGTTCCTCCATCTAACAAGAGGGATCCAGGGGCTTTGGGATGAAGAGAACTCTGATGTAAATAAAAAACTCAGGATGATTTCCAGAGACCATATTCAAATGAAGACTTCGCACAATGAGATCACAACTTCTTTCTAGTTGCTTCACTTTCATTTTCCTAAAAGCAACTGACTGATTTTAGAAGGGAAGGAGTTCTAAAAAATGACAAGAATCGAAATGTGAACCTGGGTATTAGGGTATTAGGAGGTAAAGAAACCATGGTCAATTTTTTCACATAAAAAGCTCTGATTGAGTGCTGAAGTTCTGTGAGAGAAGGGGACCTTGTGTCTCTGAGTATGATTCTTCAGAACATTCCTGATCCTCCCCACCATTCACCTAATACCTGTGGATTTTTCTATGCTCAGAGACTTGGACACATCCTCACACCAATTCAAGGTGGAGATTGTATATCCAGGCTACATCAGTTGTCTTAGCATACCTATTCTCATAAGATATGTGACCAATAATTCAAGAGTGTCCATTCTTACTATGCAGCTGCTAGAAAAGATGAAGCTATAAAATTTGCATATAATGGATCAACATGGAAAGCATCATGTTGAGTGAAATGAGTCAGAAAGAAAGAGACAGACATAGAAAGATTGCACTCATATGTGGAATATAAAGTAGCAGAGAGGTACGAGCTTGCAATGATGCAACTTCTGGCAGAAATTTCTCTGGACTTAGTTACTAAAATCCTAAAATACAGAAATCCAAAACCTTGTGTCCACTATTGTGGCCACACGACCTCATATCTCTTCATTCTCAGCAATGGAAAACAAATTATCAAATGCTTCCTTTCCAGCAGGTCTGACTTTGGGGTGGGGGAACTCCAAACAATAATAGTGAGTTTTTCTGTTGAAGTATTGAATGTAATCAAGGTAAAGAGAAATTTATCAGCTACACAGGCAAGGTGGAGGGATGGGGGGTGGGGGGATGGGAGGGGAAGTTTACTGTGGTTCTTGGTGGTGGAATATGTCAACTGGTGAAGGGATGGGTGTTCGAGCATTGTGTAACTGACACTTAAGGCTGAAAGCTTTGTAACTTTCCAATGGTGATTCAATAAAAAAAAAAAAGAGTGTCCATTCTTTCAATAATCAAAAAGCTATTGTGTCTAATGCAACACATACAATAAGTTTTCTGACTAAAAAATATAAAGCTCACCTTCCCCAACTTCCAGACATAGCTTCTGGGGTTCTTCAGTCCTGCAATTGGGGTGAAGACAAGAGCATCAGACAGGGCTTGTCCCTCTGCCAGTGATTCATCCCCTTGGTGTCTGTGATCTGTACCCTGGGTGGGATTGGCTCCTCCTGGCTCTGATGCTAGTCCATCCTTCCTAGAGTCATATGTACATCAGATGACAACAGAAATATCAAGATAAAAAGGGAGATTGAGCAGTTTCCCCTTGACTGTATACCCAAATGTCTGCAGTTTGACCCCGTGGAAAGATGATGACCTGAATGTGGCGTAAAAATCAGATTTTCCTCACTCGGAATTAGCCCCAGAGAGAACAAGGACTCTGTAGGTACAAAGTCCCTTTTTCTTTACCTCATATCCTCCATTATTCACCTAGAGGAAATCAAGGAAATTCCAGGGTACTCCTTAGTCTTGGCCAGACATGCAGGAGACTGATTCCTGCTCTGTCACCACTCCCAAGGGAGCTTGAAGCAAACAAACTTCCTGGTCTTAGTGTTTCCCCATCAGGGAACCAATCAAGAGAGCCTGTTCTCGAGGGCACCTCAAGCCATCATTCTGGGTCCAGATAACTCACCTATTCAGCTTCTCCATCACACCAACCGTACCTGGAATTTGTGACTGGAAGAAAGAAAACATTTGAATCAACCTTGTAGGGAAGTCTGTAGACAGAGCTTCCAGAAACCAAAGATTGCACTGACAGGGAACTGTAATTCAGAGAAGAATTGGGCCCTTCATTCTGCTTTGCATGGAGGGAAGACTGCATTCCCTAAAGTCGACTGTTAAAAACATCAAAGCCACAGAGGGCATGAATATTTCTCATGGCACAAAATCCAGGGATACTGACTTACATTCAAATGTATTGTTAAGCCTACTGAGTATTATACAGAGAGAGAGAGAGAGAGAGAGAGAGAGAGAGAGAGAGAGGGAATGGTGTACAAGTGACCCTTCATGGTTTGCAACTAAATTTGCAGTATGTTTGTCCATAATTAGTAGAATGTAAACAAGAATATAAAAGGGTTTGTCTGCTACATTTATCGTTAGGGAGGCAGACCAGGCAATACTTAGCAGTTATTCCTAGCTCTGTACTGAAGAATCCATTCTAGTGATGCTCAGGTGACCATATGGGGTTCTGGGAATTTAGCCAAGGTCAGTCGCATGAACGGCAGGCACCCTACCTGCTCGACTACCTCTCAAGCCCTCATGTGTCTGTTGCTTCACCACACATTTGGGTCCTCAGTAAAAATTTTTGTTTAAATATTTAAAGTCATCAATAAATATTTTCCCTAAATATTGTTTTAGTGACTGAAAATTCTCACATTTCCTTTTAATTCAAATAAAGACACACTCAGGATACAGATCTTCACTGTACACTGCAGGCAAGGTCAAATCGTGTAGTAGATATTTTGTAACTTGAAATATCCTAGGGATGCTTGTAATTATAATCTGTATATGCAAAGTGCTAGAAAAATAGTAACTGATTTGATTTCTATTGTTTTAACTCTCTAACAAAAATTATCTCTAACAAAATCCCTGGGAGATGCAATGCCCAGTCATGAGTTGACAGCAGAATCTGTACTGGGAACTCCCCACAGTAACACCAACTTCGGATTTCCTTTAAAATCCCTTATATCCCTTTTGTCACCATCAAGACTGACAGAGCCCATCCATACAAAGGAGCCACACCAATCTGAGGAGAGGAGAGTGGAGATGAATTACACAAGCACTATTGACATTTGCAAGTCAGATATTGTGCTTTACTGACAGAAAGACAAAACAAAACCTTTAGGGAAATGTCCCTTTAAATTCATGGACTTTCATTGATTTTCTGACTTGACGATTTTATGAACCAGGCTACATTCTGATATTATCTCAGTACACAGAGAAGAAGGTAGCTTCCATAGAAGTGTATTTGAGAGCTCTATCCTGAAATTTAAGGTGCTCGTGAGTTTTATTCTTTGGTTTGGGGTAGAAAAACATCATCTTAGGAAATTGCTCCTTTCCTTTCATGGGCCTGGGTTTAATTTAGGGGAGGTGAGGAGAGAATAACATGACAACAGGAGCATGGGGGTGAATAATTCAAAAGACAGCTCTCTTTCAGGGCAGGAACAAGAGTCGAGTTTCAACTCCTTAAACCTTAGAAACATAAGTTTGGTTGAAATTTTCTGGACTTGAGAAAATATCCAGTTCCTCCAGTGAGTGTAACACCTTCAGGATCATATAACATGACACTCAGGGATATGCTGGGACTCAGGGGCTCATAAAATAACTTTGGCTTTGTGTCAGTCTCATTTTGATCCATCTTCAGCAGGATCAAGTCCCACACTACAACTTAATCAGTGTTGGGTTCCACCCCAAATACAGGTGGAATGAAAATAGTGGTATCCTGCCTAAAGACTTCTGGAAGGGCTCTGTAGGAGTTTGATTTTTTCAAGTTTGATTTTGCTAAGGAAAATGTTCCCTTTGTGAAATGGATCAAAGAGTGCCTGAATTTCTGGGCTGAACGAGCACTTAGGTCAAAAACCAGCTAACGTAACAAGAGAACTCCTCTACACAATGGAGTGTGTGTGTGTGTATGTGTGTGTGTGTGTGTGTGTGTGCATTGAGGGGAAGGAGGAAGGCTGATAAGGAGTGATGTGGGGTTCCTCGGGAGGAGACTGGTAAATTAAGGATGCGTGTAGTGTTGGAATTCTGTGCATAAGAAATCAGATCATAACATCTCAATTGAAAATTAATTTTTTAAAATTATGTGATCTTTAACTTACCAAAGGGCTGAATTTAGTCATAGAAACCTATAATGTTTCATTACCTTTATATAAATGAAGGCAAATATTCGATTAAAGAAAAACAGAACTCATAAAACTTTGAATTTGGGATTTCTACAACAAAATTGTTTTTCTTTCCCCAAATGAAGTATTCTGCCTAGTTCCAAGAAATTCACTCAATAGGGTTACCAGCCCCAAACCCCTCCCTCATCTCTATATTCCAGAAATACTCACGGTTCCCTTAACGTCAATGGAAGCCACGAATTTAACATCTGAAGGTCTCAGAGTATTGACTGTGAAGACAGGAAACCATGTAAGGAGGTCTCAGTCCTTCATTCACCACAACTTAGCTCCACCTCTCCAATCTAGGGGCAGCTGCTAAGGATGAATCTTAAAGATTCGAGATGGGAAAGAACAAAAATAGGCAGTCTCTGACAGTCCTAGGAACCATGCTTCAAATCTGGAGGCCGCAGCTTTACCTGAGACAGGGTAGCCAAATAGCTGCCCATGGCAGGTCACCAGATATCCCCACCAATCCTCTTACCTCTTACAAAATACCTGGCCCTATTTTGCCTCATGCTTCCCTCCACTTCTGGCTTTGTTTTCAAAGTCACTATAAATCAGTAACAATAAAAAAACATAATGGAAACCATCTGGGAGCAAAAAGACTCTATCACGCTTGTAACATGGCCAGAAAAGAGCAATAAAATTTTGGGACCATAAGGACATCAGAGGCAAGGCACAACCAACTGGGGCACCAGGACAACCAGAATATCTGGGATTGAGTCTCCCTAGAAACCACTGATTTGGCCCTTGTGGTGTGATGAGGAACTAAAGGTAAATTTCCTACAAATAGTTTTTATTTTTAACTATTTTCTACTATAAGATATTGTGATTGTTGTGCTGTTAATGGTAGGGTTTCATGCATAACACATCCTAGCACAACTCCTCCACCAGAGTGTCCACTTGCCTCCATCATTGTCCTTCCCACACTAGTCTCTCCCATGATTTCTTAACAAAACTATTCCTTGATTTTTCTACCCATGTACAATAAATAACACACCAGAAAGAATAGTGTCCTTCACAAGAAGCCTGCGACGTCAGAGCAATATGAAAAGAAGTCACTAGGCATAGTTTATGTGCAGCCCCTTCCAAGGATAAAACCATAGAAGTTTACAAGTCTCAAAGCATCAACCACAGCCCGTGTATATTATCCATACGGCATCAATATGGAGAGAATTCACTGGGACTATGCTATAAGGACAGGGGAGGCACAGGAGCAACCAAGCCACAACCCACCACTTCCATGACACTTGTTACCTACAATAAGTGAGAATGAGAAGTGGCCCTCAGCCAGGCAATTCACTTAAGGGGCATTTTGGTTCTATCTCTAAAGGTTGTGATGGTCTGTGACCCTCCATAGAAATAAAGGAGGGAGGAAAAAGGAAAACAGAGGAAGTAGGAGGGACTAAGAGAAGAAAGATGTTTGAAAGCCTAGAAAGGTACAAGAGAGATAGGATTAGAAACTCCACTGCCCACTCTGGAGAGATGACCCAACCTCAGCTCATGACTCAGTGACACGTACCTGAAACAGAGGATACGTTTGACCTTAATGTCCCTGGCTTGCAAGAGAATGGCAAATAGTTCGATACCTCCAGCTAAAACAAAACACCAGACACATCAAACACTGTTGTTTTTATGGAAACAGAAAGTACAAGAGTGATAGGACCACTGGGAAGGAAGGGTTTCTAACTGGACTCAAGATTACAAATAAGTACTTGCATAATCTTCTAACTCTTATACAATTTGCCAAAAAATATACATTTGTCTATTCATGATAATCTTACCATATTCCATCTAAGGAAGGAAACACCAGATTTTTCAGTTAAGATCAAGGAGTATAAATAAAGAAAAATAAATACTAGCTCCTGGTATGGAACTATGGTTCCAGTTGCATGAGAGAAATTCACACAACCTAATTGTAACTGAGGTTCCTAAACACTCAATTATGACTAACATGTCAATTTGATAGTAAATCTTATCATAATTGAAAGAGAATTTGTTAAGAAGGGACCTAATAGATTTAAAATAAAATACTCATTCCATTTTACTGCACTTACTTTTACTGTCCACACTTTTAATTATTTTTCACACAAAATAAAGCATATGATGCATTAAGTATATCTGTTATTGGAAGCAGGAAACTGAAAACTGGGAAAAAATTATCTTTCTGCATGAGTGTGTCCAAAAGGAAAAGGAATTTGAGAGCAGAAGAGGATCTCAGGACCAATTTAGGGCCTCCTTATTGCTTAGATTCCTTTGTTACCCTGTCTCCCTAGAAGGTCTGGGAAGGATGTTCTGATATTTTCTTCCCAGAATGTAGAATAGTCTGTAAAGCAATATGCAGCAGTGCGTAGTGAGATCTGTGAAGTCGAAGTCACCAACTTCTGTCTTCAGTGCATCTTGGTCTGAAAAGATAGTTTATACAATTTCTATCTTCCTGATTCTATTGAGATGTGTCTTATGACACAGCACATGTTCTGTTTTGGAAAATGTTCCGTGAGCACTGGAGAAATATGTGTATTCTTTCTTTTTGGATGCAAAGCCCTCTGTAGATCTATTAGTCCCCTCTCTTCTATCTCTTCCTTCAAAGCCAGTGTTTCCTTGCTGAGTTTTATTCTCATTGATATATTGAGGGGTGATAAAGCAGTGTTGAAGTCTCTGACTACTATTGTGTTGCTAACAATGTCCTCCTTAAAATCTGTTAGCAGTTGTTTTATGCATTTAGCTGGTCCCTCATTAGGTGTGTATATGTTTAGGAGTGTGATTTCTTCTTGTTGTACATATCCTTTGATAAATAGATAATGGCCTTCGCTATCCCTTCTAATCTCTTTCGACCTAAAATCTATGTTGTTGAATACTAGCATGGCCCACTCCAGCATTTTTGAGGGGGTTGTTTGCTTGCAGGATTGTTTTCCATCCTTTGACTTTAAATCTGTGTTTGCTCTGACCATTCAGATGTGTTTCTTGTAGGCAGCAGAATGTTGGTTTCATTTTCTGAATCCATTTTGCCACTCTGTGTCTCTTAATTGGTGCATTTAGACCATTGAACATTGAGACAGATTATTGTCATGAAGTTTTGTGCCATCTTTCCTTAGGGGTTTGTTGTGCTTGTAGGTGGTTTTCTAGTCTTACAGTAGTCCCTTTAGTCCTTCTTTTAGGTTTGGTTTTGAGTTTATAAACTTCCTGAGTTGTGGTTTATCTACATAATAGTGTATCATTCCTTCGAGTTTGTTTGAGAGTTTATCCGGATAAAGTATTCTTGGTGAGGCAGTCATTTCATTTAGTTTTTTCACTATTTCCCACCATTGCTTTCAAGCTTGAAAGGTTTCCTCTGATAGGTCTGCTGTAAATCTTATGGGTGTTCCTTTGTATGTGATTTCCTTCTTTGACCTTGCTGCTTGCATTATTTTGTCTCTATCCACGGCATCCATCATTCTATGATATGCCTTGGAGTGTTTTATTAGGGTCTCTTTTAGCTGGCACCCTTCTGACTCCTTGGATCTGGATGCTTGCATTCTCTAACTCTGAGAACTTTTCAGCAATGATTTCTTTAACTGTGGCTTTTATTGGGGTTGCCACCCTGTCCTTCTGGTACTCGATGATTCTTATGTTGCTCCTCTTGGAATAATCCCATAAGTCCCTGATTCACCTTAGAGCTATTTTGAGGTCTTTTCCCATTGTTTGTTGTTGCCTGTAGGCTTCCTGCTGCTTATCTTCCAGCTCACTGATTCTGCCTTCAGTTGTAGCCATTCTACTGCTGAGGGCACTCACTGAGTTTTTTATTGCATCTAGCAAGACTTTTATTAGTAACACTTCTGACTATAGCTTTCCTATTTCTGCTTTCATTTATTCCTGTATTTTGTTGGCTGTCCATTCCACTGTTTCTTCAATGTCCTTCTTTAATTTACTGGATATCTACTCCATTGTTTCTTTGATTTCCCTGAACATCCTCAGCATTTCATCTCAGAATTCTTTGTCAAAGAGCTCTTTTTTGTGGGTAACCCCTGTTGAGGCTTCCGGACTCTTTTCTTCGTCCTCCCCTCATAGTGGAGATCTGCGCTGCTTCTTCATGTTGTTGTGGTTTATGGAGATGGCACCATCCAGCTCACTAGCACTGTTCCCTCTTACTGTGGGAAATGGTTCTGGATGGGCTCGGACGATGGTGGTCACCTTTCTCCCCTTTTAGGATACGTCCTTCCTCTCTGGCCTCTCTCTGTGACTTATGATAGGCATCTAGTGAAGCTTTGGAGGATGTGTTCTTCTATGTTGGGCTTGTACAGCTTCTTGTGTACACTAGTCCTTTGGTGAGATTGGAGTAGGCCAGTGGACTATTGTCCTATTGTGCTCTAGATGTCCAGGGTGTTTTGACAGAATTAGGTGATGGAGGTTGGGATGTGAGTCTAGAGTGCTGGGGAGGGGGAATATAACTGAGCCATGCCAGCCCCCACACAGAAGGCCACGCCCACTTCTGTGGAGGCTACACCCCTGCGGTGGAGGCCACACCCCCAGTCAGGCCCACATGCTAGTCTCGGGGCCCACCACGGACATGAAGGGGCGCACAGAGGGACAAACCGACAGGGAAGAGCAGCAGAGCAGTGGCTAGGTGGGCGGGTCTATTTTTCTTTTTTTGAGTCATTGTGAGATACACAGCCACAAAATTGTTCATGCTCTAGTTTCAGTCATACAATGTTCCAAATCCCATCCCTAATACCAGTGTACATTTCCAACCAAAAATGACCTCAGTATCCAAGTCCCCACCTCCCATCCCCAGCCTGAATCTAGGGCAGGTCTTCTCTCTTGTCCGTTTCCTTTCCCTTCTCTCCTCTTCTCTCCCCTCTCCTCCTGTCTTCTCTCCTGTCCTCTCTTCTCTTCTCTTCTCCTTTCCTCCCTTCCACTCCGTCTCCTTTCCTCCCCTAACTTCCCCTCCTCTCCCTCCCCTCTTCTCTTCTCTCTTCTCTCCTGTCCTCTCTCCTATGCTCTCCTCCACTCTACTCCCCCCAGGGCATTTTGCTTGGCCACACAGATGCTGAGTTTATCGTGTTTGTTCTTTTACCCATATTCAGCACACAGTTCTTATCCAGAGGGATCATTTCCAACTATCATTGCCATAGTGAATTCTTCTATATCCCAGCTGCCCTCTCCCTCAGCACCTGAGGCAGGCTTCCAACCATGGAATCCCCCTGGCCAGTGTTTCTACCATCCTTGCACTTAAGTCTCATGCTATGTTTCTAATGTCCCACAAATGAGTGCAAGCATTCTATGTCTGGCCCTTTCCTTCTGTCCAGTTAACTCTTGTCTTGCCTATATTTGGGGAAGACTTTATCCTGATACATGCAGAGAATCACAATCTTTTTTCAGGATCTACTGAGATAACAACTCTTGATAATGCTTCCCTTGAAGAGTCCTGGTCAACCCACTAAGCAAACAGTAATAATGAATACCAAATTTTCAGAGAAGTTGGGGGCAAAAACAGTAGTACAGTGGGTAAAATGCTTGTCCTGCACTTGTTTGCCCTGATGTCCATCCCCAGCCTCCCACATAATACCTGCAGCATCTCAAGGAGCAATCCTGTGGCACAGAGCCAGGAGTAAACCTGAGCACCTCTGGGTAGCACTGCACTGCACTGCTGTCCTGTTGTTCATTGATTTGCTCAAGCAGGCACCAACCAGTAATGTCTCCACCATGAGAATTGTTATTACTCATTTTGGCATATTGAATACACCACTGGTAGCTTGCCAGGCAATGCTGTGTGTGCAGGATACTTTCGATAGCTTGCCGGGCTCTCCAAGAGGGACGGAGGAATTGAACCCGGGTGGACCGCATGTAAGACAAATGCCTGCCTGCTGGGATATCTCTCCATACCTCTGGGTATGACCCCAAAACTTAAGAAAAAAAATATTTAATATAAATGGTTATGCTGCCTCTGTCTACCGAATCGCAGGTCTATTCCTGGGAGAAGCATTTCTTCTCTTTCTTTCCCAGGTGGCTTTAGGGAAGAACTGGCTCACTTGCAGAAGTCAAAGGATCCTCCCAGCTGTCCCATCAAGCCCACTCCTTACCTTTGGCCAATTTTCCTTTTCTGTTGAGGTCTCAGAAAAAGCTGGGCCCTGTATATTCCCTATAAAAAAGAACAACAATTATGATTATTTAGTTGTAACTAATTCCAACTCAAGTTTTCAGCCTTCATTCCTTGCTTTCCAACTTTTTCTAGGTTCTATTACTACCCCTTGTTCAGGAAACTTCACATCATCTTCCTCAAATATCACCTTTATTCTTGGTGAAAGGGCTTCTATTATTGTCTCCTATTAATGCAGAACATCCAGGTTGAAAAGCAAAAGTGTCGTCTAGAGACAATGGGACAGGAACCCACTGCCATATACAGACACTTAATATCAGTTTCCTCAATTTGTTCCTCAGCAGTAAAATAACTGCTGTTGTTTGGAGATTCAATAAAAGGTAGGAAAGGCAGTTTAGATAAGATGGTCATTTTGACAGTGTTGATTCTTCCAATCCATGAGCATAGAATGTTTTTCTATTTCCTACAACCTTCAATTTCTTTCTTGAGTGCTTTGAAGATTTCAATGTACAGGTGTCTCACCTCTTTTGTCAAGTTGATTCCCATGTCCTTGGTATTTTTGAAAACTATTTTACTGGGATAGCCACTTTAATACATTCTGCTCAAATTCATTATTGATATATAGAAATGCAATTTATTTTGTTTGTGTGTTTCTCTTTATTGACTTTATAGCAAACACTTTTTTTTAATAATTTATTTATTTTTAATTAGAGAATCACCGTGAGGGTACAGTTACAGATTTATACACTTTTGTGCTTATACTTCCCTCATACAAAGTTCGGGAACCCATTCCTTCACCAGTGCCCATTCTCCACCACCCGTAAACCCAGCGTCCCTCCCACCCTCCCCAATCCCATCTCCCCCCCAACCCACCCTGCCACTGTGGCAGGGCATTCCCTTCTGTTCTCTCTCTCTAATTAGCTGTTGTGGTTTGCAATAAAGGTGTTGAGTGGCCGCTGTGCTCAGTCTCTAGCCCTCATTCAGCCCGCAACTCCCTTCCCCCACATGGCCTTCGACTACAATGTAGTTGGTGATCGCTTCTCTGAGTTGCCCTTTCCCCGGAACGTGAGGCCAGCCTCGAAGCCATGGGGTCAACCTCCTGGTACTTATTTCTACAGTTCTTGGGTATTAGTCTCCCACTCTGATATTCTATATACCATAGATGAGTGCAGTCTTTCTATGTCTGTCTCTCTCTTTCTGACTCATTTCACTCAGCATGAAACTTTTCATGCCCGTCCACTTAACTACAAAATTCTTGACTTCCTTTTTTCTAACAGCTGCATAGTATTCCATTGTATAGATGTACCAAAGTTTCCTCAACCAGTCATCCGTTTTGGGGCATTCGGGTTTTTTCCAGATTCTGGCTATTGTAAACAGTGCTGCGATGAAAATACATGTGCAGATGTTGTTTCGATTGTACTTTTTTGCCTCTCTGGAATATATTCCCAGCAGTGGTGTTGCTGGGTCAAATGGGAATTCAATATCTAATTTTTTGAGAATCGTCCAAATTGTTTTCCAGAAGGGCTGAACCAGTCGGCATTCCCACCAGCAGTGAAGAAGGGTCCCTTTCTCCCCACATCCTCTCCAACAGCAGTTGCTTTTGTTCTTTTGGATGTGTTATAGCAAACACTTTTGTGTTGACTTTGTAGTATACACTTTCTTGTTATTGGCTTGTTGTTTTCTAGGAACTTTTGAGTGGACTGGACTCATGACAGAGCCTGGCAAGCTACCTGTGGCGTATTCAATATGCCAAAAACAGTAAAAACAAGTCTCACAATGGAGATATTACTGGTGCCCACTAGAGCAAATCGATGAACAGCAGGACGACAGTGCTACAGTGCTTTGAGTGGACTCTTTAGGGTCTTCAATGTTATCATCATGTTATCTGCAAATAGATTTGATGCAATGCCTATCCAAATTCAGGCAACATTCTTTTTAAAAAAATTTAGTTTTATTGAATCACCATGAGAGTTTCAAGCTTTCATGTTTGAGTTACAATCTCACAAGTATCAAACACCCATCCCTCCACCAGTGCACATTCTCCACCACCAATATCCTGGGTATAACCCCCCTTATCCACTCTCCCCCTGCCTCCATAGCAGACAATATTCCCCATAATCTATATATACTTTTGGGCATTATGGTTTGCAACACAGACACTGAGAAGTCATCATGTTTGGTCCATTATCTACTTTCGGCATGCATCTCTCATCCCAACTCGTTCCTCCAGCCATCATTTTCATAGTGATCCCTTCTCTATTCCATCTGACTTCTCCCCTCCACTCATGAAGCAGGCTTCCTGCTATGGGGCAATCTCCTTGGCCCTTGTATCTACTGTCCTTGGGTGTCAGCCTCATGTGATGTTATTTTTATATTCCACAAATGAGTCCTTCTATGTCTGTCCCTCTCTTTCTGACTCATTTCACTTAGCAAGACAACTTTGTTTAAGGAATTAAATTACAAAATTACAAAGTTTTTGTGGAACCATAAAAGACCTCTCATAGCTAAAACCATATTGAAAAACAAGAAACTAGGAGGCTTCTCACTGCCTAACTTGAATCTATACTATCAACCATAGTAATCAAAACATTGTGGTGGTGAATAAAGAAAGGCTCTCTAAGTAAAGGGTCATAATAGAATATCAAAGGATATACAGACATGCATACACACACATATATCCATGACATATATCCACAAAATGTATATATATGTATATATAGCTAATTTTTACAAAATAACTGAAGGGATGAAACAAAAAATACAACCTTTTGACAAAATGGCATTGGGAGACTAGATAACCACATGCAAGAACTTAAAGTGATACCCATATCTCAGACTTAAAGAAGTCAATTTAAAGTCGATCAAAGACCTTAAAACCATACCTTAATTTATTAAGTTCATTAAGAAAAATTCAAGCATAATTATCTAAGATCTAGGCCTCAAAAAAGTCTTCTATGGTCCAGTGGCATTGGAAAAGACTAAGCAGCAGAAAAGAAGCAAAAATAGAAGTGATAGTGCAGTGAGTAGGACATTTGCCTTACAGACAGACAACACGGGTTCAATTTCCAGCATCCCATATAGTCTGCCAATCAATGCCAAGAGAAATTACTGATTGTAGAGCCAGGAGCAACCCCTAGATCATGGGGTATCACCCAAAAACAACAGCAGCAAAATAAAAAATAAAAAGCAAAAATAAATAAATAAATCTTAAAGATTTCTCTATTGAAGAAGAGAAGTTAAAAATAAATAACAATTGAGTGGAAGAAAATATTTACACTCAACAGATCAAATGGGGGGTTGATATCCTGGATCTACAAGGTACTTACAAAGATCAACAACAGCAACAACAAAAATCACTAAAGGTCCCAACAAAAAGTTGGGAAATGAAAATATTTTTCTCAAGTGTCTTTTTTATAAGATACAATGTTTATTCCATGAAAAATTATCCCCATTACACACATTAAAAAAAAAAAAAACACCAAGGTTGGGCTATTTCCCCGGATAAAACAGTTTCCATTTTAAAGTACAATGGGGTTATAAACTTGCACCCAAAAAGAACTGAATAGAAAACAGAGCAACCAAAATTGTGTCAGAAAAAAAATAGTATTAAAGTTTATAGTACTACATGGCCATTAAGATGCTGCTAATTTTCTGTGTAAACTAATCCAGCCTTTTCTAATCATCAACCTATTGAATGGTTTGTTTGTTTGTTTGTTTTTTCTTTTTGGGTCACACCCAGCAATGCACAGGGGTCACTCCTGGCTCATGCACTCAGGAATCACCCCTAGCGGCGCTCAGGGGACCATATGGGATGCTGGGATTTGAACCCGGGTCGGCCGCGTGCAAGGCAAACGCCCTACCCGCTGTGCTATCACTCCAGCCCCAACCTATTGAATGTTGATGTGCTACTGACTGTCCTTAATGTCTCTGTCAATCTAAACAATGGCTCACAGTGTTGCTGCCTGGGAATGTGTTGGGGAGGGAAGGAGCACTATGGTACTGAATAAATGTCCTGCCTGTGCGGACACTAAAGGCTGCCCAGACACCCTAAAGCTTGCACAGTCCCTCTATGTTTAATTGTCTCCCGTAGGTTAATCTCTTTCTCTAGAACTGACTCCCATGAGATGGAGGTCAAAGGTGCCAATTCCACTGGCTTTGGTCACATTCATAATAGAAATTATCAATAAGGTGGGGTAGCAAAAACATGCCATGAGGTAGTAATACACAAATAAACAAACAATTAGCCATTGCCTTATTCAAAGCACAAGGGAAGGATGCTGGCTTTCTCTATTATTATTCAATATCGCTTCGGAATCCTCAAAATCAGGTAATAATAACGTAAGAAAAACTTGAAAGACATTGAGGTTGTAAAAATTTCTAATTATCATTATCTGCAGATGGAAATATCTGCAGGTGTCTTGGTGTTGAAGGGGGACTCTGAAGGCCGATTCTGTCACAGGGCGAGAGCATTCTCTGCAGTCAGGAATTTCTACTCCCACACATCAAGAAGCAAGCCACCCTTCACTGGATCTCTCCCTGACCAGGCGACTCCCAGAGACTGGCCACTGGCTTGAGCCCAACACTCCAGTCTGGCCAAACAGCCCGGGTCCCAACCCACTTTGCATCTGCAGGAGAGGAAGGAGCTTCTGGCATTGTCTTCCCTAAAAATTACATTGCTATAAAGTAAACTATGCAAAGAACAGAAGAGAAGGAGAAAAACAATATTTCACTTAACAAATTTCTGTCCCTCTCCGAGAGCCCAGCAAGCTTTGAGACGGGTACCTCACCCACACAGCAGAGCCTGGCAAGCTACCCGTGGCATATTCGATACGCCTAAAACAGTAACAATAACGGGCCTCACTTCGTGTTCTTGGAGCGAGCAGACACCATTAGGCTACACTAGCACATGACAGGGATGAGTGGAGACATTACTTGCGCCCGCTGGAGCAAATCAGTGAGAAACGAGATGACAGTGATACAGTGAATGAACATAAAAGTCTCTAATACTCCCCTGAAAAATGCTAAGTAAATAAACCAATGTGGGAAAGTATCAGAGTACAAAATCAATTAACAAAATTTTGCTTCACTTCTACATAAGCAGTATTCTAGAAGAGAAAGAGGTCCAAACAGAGTGGCCACCAGCAGAGATGTCTTCCTTGGCCCCTGCGGGACACTTACCCAAGCCCAGTAGCAGCATCCACGCCAGGCACAGCCGCAGCTCCATGGGCCTCGATGAGCCGTGGCCACAGTCTGTGCGTGACACTCTTCCCTCCTCTTCTAGCTTCCTCTGTGTTACCACAGCGCACCTGTCACAAATCTTACTGTTTTCACCCTTGAAAAGCAGCAGCACCCAGCTGTGAAGGACAGATCATGAATCGGTTACTTCAGCAGAATTTTGAGGCAGTTGGAGGAATGATAAGCAGCACATTTTAGATAATAAGACAAGTATCAGGGCCAAAGAGACAGTACGGGGGTTAGGAAACCTCCTTGCAAATTATCAACTAGTGTTCACTTTGTGGCACCACATATGGTCTTCTGAGAACCAGGAGGATATACTTATTACTGCCAGGTGTGTCTCCACCCAACAACAACAACAAAAATCAAAAATCCCAGCACCAAACTCATAATCTTGGATTATAAGTGACCAGAGATTGCAAGTAGAGGGCTGAGCCATTGGAAGCAACTCAACTGGGCAGAGACTGGGCAGGAAATCCAGGTTGACTAGAGAGGAAGGGTTCATAACAGGGCATTAGTGTCCTCAGCTGTAAGCTAAGGGAATAATAACACAGATGGAGTTCACACAGGCAGGTAGATACAGAAGGCCCCCAATGAAAATGGAATTCCTGGGAAATAATAAAACCATTAGGCCCAAAAACCCACCTTGTGAGCACAGGAATTAAGGCCTAAGAAGACCGTTAGGCTGCAGAACTTTCTTGATATCTGTTGCTGGCTGAGACATTTGGGACACTCCCAGAGGAAGGGGGTCAGTGCCCACCCAAAGAAAGTCCTTGTAGCCCCCACATCAGTCACCATCATGCCTTACTGGATTCCATCATCTCAGGACGAGCTCCACAGAGAAATTTACCTGCCGAAACCTCAGCTACATGGGGCCCTGTGACTGAAAACTCCAGGCCTTCTTGGACTCAGGATAGGCTACCTCCACCCACCTATACTTTTCTTCAGGAAGTCTCAGCAGTCATGCCCACAGCCCAAATCCACTGCCCTGTTAAAAACCTAACTGGAACTGGACCACCTAGTTAAAACTGAATTTCCTGGAGTATGTGGCTGCACTCCAAACCTGACACACAGCCAATCCAGCAGGAATACACCAGGCTGGATTGGCTCTAAGGCCAACCAATATCAACTAACAAATACATTAAGACAGAGGGCTAATTTGGAACATTTTAGTATTCCCTCAGACAAGGAATCAATGTCCCCATGTGATATCCAATAATTCTCACTAATCTTCTTCTAAGGAAAGATTTTTTTATCAGTCCATTAGCAATATATTGGTAATAAGCAATATAAAATAAATTTTGTGAGCCTGCCACGGGAACAGGCTTGAAGGGTGGTTGGGAAAATTGGAGACAGTGTTGGAAGGAAGGTGTTATTGATGGTGGGACTGGTGGTGGATTATTGAATGCCTGTAACAGAGCATCATGAGCTACTTGGGAAACACAGTGCCAAAATAAAGTGAGTGTGTGTGTGTGTGAGTGTGTGTGTGTGCACATGTGTGGGTGGGGACAGAATTCTAAAGCATAAAAACATTTCTAGGAGCAATTTGAAACAATGGCTAAAGGAAAGCTGGGCTTTTTTTAAATCCTGTCACAAGTTCACAAACATTTTATTTATCAGTGCTTTTAGCACTGATGTGATCTTACATGAAACACATTTATACAAAACTAGATAGAAAAAGTCTTAAAATCCTAATATGCATCAAGGAAGCATAAGGAATAGACACAGTAGGGAAAGAGTTTTCTGCTTCTCTCATTGTCATTGTCAATAAAAGAGGAAGCTCCAGTTTATCCTTGGCATATGCTGTGAGCAGTCTCAATTTGGACTACCCCTATCCTACATTTTTTACTTCCTGTGATTTCCTGGGCTCTTTCTGATGAACAGGGAGTTAACAATTGTCCATCCTAAAATTCTGCCCCAGAATTTACTCTCACCTGGAAACTAAGATAACGGAAAATACCTAAGGTAAATGGCCATACCAGGATCTGTGGAATCCTTGCATTCTCTGTAACATCCTTGTCAATTGATAAGAAATACCAAGAACCCAATTTTTATTAAAAAGGGTTTAAAGAGAAACCATTATCTTTAACTTCCTTGCATCCTCTATAACACAAAGACCCAGTTTTCTCATAAAAACCCCATAAAAAGAGCCATAGTTAAGTCATACTAAGTTTCCCCAATTGCGGAGTTTTATTTCCTTTTTCTTCTACTTTCCAGTAAACGTTTCTACTTTTCAACACTGAGTCCGAGCATCTTTATTCCTCAATATTTTCATTCTTGAAAACATTGAGGAAACTGGAAATGGTGAACAGAGACCGTTCTTCACCATTCACCAAGCAGCAATAGCTTAATCACTTCTTATGATTTTGTTCTTTCAAACGTTCCTTCTAACTTTTCTTAAGAAAACATGCCCAGGAATCAGAGAGATATTTTTTTGGGTAGGATGATTGTCTTGCAATGGTTGACCTGGGCTCCATCCCCATGACCCACTCCTGAGCCTTTCCAGGAGTGCAGACCTAGGAGTCCACTGCATGTGGCCTAAAAGCAAAATAAAACCCCAGAACATGCCCTCGAGCAGGGAGGCATGCTAATTCATATTTTTTGCAGCACTCAGCTGGGCTTTGGGGAAATGCGGGATCCATAAAGTCAAATGTTTCAGAGGGGTCAGTCTATGCCTTGTTCAGAAGTCATTGTGGTGACTGAAAAGTCTGTGCACTCCTATAATTTATAGTCCCAGAGTCAGTGAGATTAAAACAGCCATGGCCTGAGTTTAAAATCTACTATGTCCTATAAATTTAATTAGATGGATGACAGCTTCCTGTTTTAAAGTACACTATAAAATATCTCGGGGCATTGCATACAGTACTGCTAAGTAACAATTGGAGAAACTCTAGTTTCAACTAAAAGTAAATAATATGCAATGTACACAAGATGATGTAATATGATGTAAAAATATTTGAAAACCATTCCCCCAAGTAGATAATAATTCATAACCAAATCCCTAAACTTTGATAAGAAGGAAACAGAGACTAATTTTGCCCTCTGATTAAAGCTAGGACCAAGTAAGTCCCTGCTACTAAGAGCTAGAGGCAAAAATGCAAGTCAGCTACAAGCCAGCATTAAAACAAGCCATTGTCAATACAAGTACATGGGCAAGTTCATAATGCTGGTCTTGTGGGTTCACAAAGGATAGACCACCAGAGCCAAATTAAAAATTGGGAGGGATCTTTACTTACCTCCGTTAGCAGACTGTCTGCCTTAGCAAGGGAAGCAGCTCCACAGAGGAAGCACTGGCCTTTCATTAGGAAGAACATATCCTGCTACATGAGCACTTTCATAAGCATTTTCATATTTTTTGAACCCCAAACTCACAACATGGTGCTCAACAGGTTCATGCAAGCACAGTAAAACAAGCATTATTACAGAAGCAAAAAAAAAAAAAACAGTTACAGCAGGAGTACATGAATCACTCATCTTGAACCATATTCCTTTAGTACCCTACCCCTTGATCATGACAGGATTTGGGGCCCTTGTGGGAAGTTCAGTGTACTTATGGAATGACATAGTTAAATCAGTTTTAAAAAATAAGCTTCTAAAAAACTAAACGTGTAGATCCCTTTTAGTCTCCCCTTTGTATTGGTAATAGTAATTTGATTTTTTTAAAACCATAAAACATGCCCTGGCTTCTAGAGATCCGGCCAATAGCTCAGAAATCTGTACTCTTACAGTGTCCTGACACTAGACACCTGCCCATTTTTACAGACTCCAAGCTGGAAGAGGAAGTGTCCACAGTAAACACTGGAACAGGTGCAAAAGAAGAATATTGAAGAGGAAACCTCAGTTCACCATTGCTAGTGAGAGAGGAACCCAAAGTTTGCTCATGCAAGATGTTCCATCTCATCCCCATTGACCCAACACACACTTCATCCCCAGGGTCCTGTCTTAATGTTCCACAAATTCCTCAGTAGCATAAAACTCTGCCCTGGAGCTTGGGCTCACAGGGAACCCACAATGTCTGGGGCATGCGGCCACAAAGACAGACCAGTTAGACCCTCTATAACTTCCCTAAACTCCCTGTAACATTAGACTATTGACAAGAAATGCAAAGATCCCAATTTTCATTTAAAAGGGTATACAGTTCACAGTCCCTAAGGTACATTGAAGAAAAGGATAGTAAAACCCTCCAGGACATTGAAGCTAAAAGTATCTTCAAAGATGAAATGCCACTGACCAAGCAAGTAGAAGCAGAGATGAACAAATGGGACTATCTTAAACTAAGAAGCTTCTGCATCTCAAAAGAAAAAGTGACCAGAATACAAAGACAATCAACAGAATGGGAAAGGATCACCCAATGCCCTTCTGTTACAACGTTTTACAAAGTTAATATCAAGGTTATACAAGGCACTGGTTGGACCCTACAAGAAAAAAATATCCAACTGTATCAGAAAATGGGGCGATGAAATGAACAGAAACTATCTCAAAGAATAAGTTTGAACTGCCAAAAGGCACATGAAAAAATGCTCTTCATCACTAATCATTAGAGAGATGCAAATCAAAACAACAATGAGATATCATCTCACACCATAGAGACTGGAACACATCCAAAAGAACAAAAACAACTGGTGTTGGTGTGGATGTGGGAAGAAAGGGACTCCTTCACTATTGGTGGGAAAGGTGACTGGTCCAGCCTTTTTGGAAAACAATATGGACGTTTCTCAAAAAAACTAGAACTTGAGCTCCCATTTGACCCAGCAATATGACGTCTGGGAATATACCCTGGGGACTCAAAAACACACAGCACATAAGCCATCTGCACTCATAAATTCATTGCAGCACTATTTACCATAGGCAGAATCAGGAAACAACCTAAGTGCCCAAGAACAGATGAATGGATAAAGAAACTATGGCACATCTATACAATAGAATACTATGAAACTGTAAGAATAAATGAAGTCATGAACTTTGCCTTAAAATGTATGGACATGGAGAGTATCATGGTGAGTGAAATGAGTCAGAAGAAAATGGACAGTTATAAGGATATTCACCCAATACCCATCTGACAAGGGGCTGATATCAAGGGTATATAAGGCACTGGTTGAACTCTACAAGAAGAAAACATCCAGCCCCTTCAGAAAATGGGCGAAGAAATAAACAGAAAGTTTCTCAAGGAAGAAATACAAATGGCCAGAAGGCACATGAAAAAATGCTCTTCATCACTAATCATCAGGGAAATGCAGATCAAAACAACTATGAGATACCATCTCACACCACAGAGACTGGCACACATCCCAAAGAACATAAGCAACTGATGTTGGTGTGGATGCGGGGAGAAAGGGACTTTCCTACACTGCTGGTGGGAATGCCGACTGGTTCAACCCTTCTGAAAAACAATATGGTCGCTCCTCAAAAAATTATAAATTGAGCTCCCATTTGACCCAGCAATACCACTTCTGAGAATATATCCCAGAGAGGCAAAAAGGTATAGTAGAAATAACATCTGCACTTTTATGTTCATCGCAGCACAGTTTACAATAGCCAAAATCTGGAATAAACTTGAGTACCCAAGAACAGATGACTGGTTAAAGAAAACACCCAAGAATAGCAGAAATAAGTACCAGATTTGCTCCATGGCTTGGAAGCCGGCCTCCCATGCTGGCGGAAAAGGCAATTCAGAGAGAGAAGGGGACACCAAGTAAAATGTGGTGGAAGGACCCACTCGGGATGGCAGAGGCATGCTCAAAGCAGAGTATAGACTGAACATGATGGCCACCCAATAACTCCATTGCTAACCACAACACCCAAAAGGAGAGAGAGAATGGGGGGAATGTCCTGCCACAGAGGTGGGGTTGGGGGGGAATGGAGTGGGGGGGTGGGAGGGATGATGGGGTCATAAGTGAAGAATGGACACTGGTGGAGGGATGGGCACTCAAGCTGTGTATGACTGAAACACAAGCATGAGAATATGTAAATCTGTATCTGTACCCTCACGGTAATTCATTAATAAAAATAATCATAAAATAAAAAATAAAAGGAAATGGACAGTTATAGAATGACTGCATTCATTTGTGGTATATAAATATATATACATATGTATAGTGAAGAATAATATCCATGGCCCAAGTAAAGAGGAGTTAGGGGGACTGGTCAATGGTTGGATCTAACCACAAGCATGTATGGGGCTGAGGGTAGGTAAGATAGAGAAGAGACTGATGTAACAATAATAGTTGGAATGACCATGCTGGGCAAGATCTGAGGGTTAAAACTAAGTAAGCGATATTCTTGATAATCTTTCAGTAACAATATTGCAAACCACAATGCCCAAAAGGAGAGAGACAGAGAGAGAGAGAGAGAGAGAGAGAGAGAGAGAGAGAGAGAGAGGAGAAAAGCTCCTACCAAATACCAAAGAGGCAGGAAAGGGGTGGGGGTTGGGGGGCCGTGGGAGGGATCCTGGGGATACTGGTGCTGGGAAATATACACAGGTGGAGGTATGGTGTTGGCATACCAAATGACTGAAATTCAATCATGAATGACTTTGTAATGCTCTAAAAATAATAATAATAAAAGATTTTTGAAGATGTTGGAAAACTACAAGAAAAATTAAGTAAAAACAAAAGGGTCTATAGGAAAACCCTTTACCTGTAACTCCCTTGCATCCTTGCATTTGCCAATTGATCAGAAAATCCCTTACCTTTCACTTAGTCCTATACTAAGTTCCTCCCCACTTGAGTTCTTGTTTTTTCTTTTGAAAGGCTGCAAGAATTAACATCGGGGAGCCCATATTAGCCACGGTCCCACATTATAACGATTTGATGCTAAGCAGGCAAATCGGACAGGATATCCCGGTTTATCTATAACCCAGCTAACACAGACACTGGCATGATTCTGGGGAAGCAGAAGAATAAGTGAAGGTGCAGGACCATAGAAGGAGAAGCAGCCGGCTATAGCCTAGAAAGGGGATAGAAAGTCGAAATTGGGTAATTGAGTAAGCAGGTGAGGGCAGCAAGGAAGGGATAAGACAATCAAGAAAAAAAAAACACAACCCTAAGGTCCTGTGAGGGAGCCAACCCAAGTAAGACAGGAAGGTCCAAACCCAAGTAAAGGGATAGAAGGGGATGCTTGCAGGGAGAAGGGGTTGCCCTCTGTGCAGGGCACCCTGGTCATCAGTACATGTGCTTGGCGTGAATCAACAATTTCTTTGCTGGTATTTTCACTTTATTTCATTCCTCAGATCATGGACCCTAACACTTCCTCTTTCACTTCACAACAAACTCTTCTACTTTCCAACTCTGAGTTTAGCACCATTTTTATTCAATGTTTTTGTTCATAAAATCATTGAAGAGCCTGGGAATCATGAGGGAATAGAGACATGTCCGCACAGCTCCCGCATCAGTGTGGACTGCACCATAACCTACCTGCTGTCAGGAAAGCCCCAGGAGCTGTCTGCCCCTAGCTACAGCTTTTCAAGAGTATTACCATCCCTCATCCCCTCACAGCGGTCTTGAATTGCTCCCTCCTGCCACTTGGAAATTATCCCAATTCCTGTTGGGTATCCTAAGGAAAAAGATGGCTTTTCTCTCCCTCCCTCTTAACATCCGTAGACCATCCCACCTGGGACCAAGTTTAGTATGCTGAACAAATCAGCCTCTCCATAAGAATTTTATTCATTGAGTTCTCCAGGGATAAAAGGTATCATTAAGCCTCTTTTTAACAAGCCCTTCCTAATGACAGAAGTGAAAGTAGGGCTGTGGTAGGACTGTCTAAACTATGATATCCAGGTGCCTGTGCTCTTGTCTATACACAATGCTCATGAAGCCATACTCATGAGCAAACATGTCCAACACTTGGCTTCATTTTGGCATAAGCTTTGCTAAAATCTAAGCACTAAAAACTAGTTTAAGAATTTATAAACAAACATAAAACAAGAAGGGACCAGTGATGTGAATCTAGAAAGAATGTGACACTTTCCAGTATCATGGAAATGAGCAAGTCGGACCGGTTGAGTCCCAGGAAAACGTGCACACACTGAGACCTGATTTGTCTTCCCTGTGACAGCACTTTCTGTTCGCTGTCTTCACAGAAGACAGTTGTCCAGCAGTACTTGAATAAATGGAGTCAGAATGACAAAGGGGAATACTACTGCTACTAAATATCAGTTCAACAGAGCAAAGGCAAAAGGATCATAGGTATGGTTTAACAAGAAAGATGGTGAAGACAGGTTTCTTTCCCCAAGGCCATGCAAAATCATCAGAAAACCTGAAAATAAGGGGTGGAGCACCAACACTGAGCCTCATAGTCCGTGATGACATTGTCTTACCTCCCTCAGGGAGCCAGCAGGGTTGAACAAGATCTGAGTCAGTATCTCAGGCAACTCCCTGAGAGGCGCTCCAACCATCCCCAGCAACTGCCACTGGGAGTTGTTTAACTGTCCCTGGGAGCCCTATGGGGGAGGGGGAGGGAAACGTCCATATGGAACTGGGATTTACCCCTCAGCTCTTCTACTGACAAGCCATATGCTAGACAGCTGGCCACCTCCCTGGGGATGTTCCTGTCAGTAATCATAGTCAGGAAGAGTTGGGTGCCCAGAAGGACCAAATTCAGGACATTGTTAGTCCTCCTTAGGTTCCTGCTCACCCCTTTGTAGCCTTGAGTTTGGCATGGATACCTGCACATCATCAAAGGTGGTCAGACTGTGGATGCCCCTAGGTACACGGCTCTTTGTGCTCCTTATGTCCCTTTCCCTCTCTGCTGCACCTCTTTGTGCTCCTTATGTCCCTTTCCCTCTCTGCTGCACCTCTTTGTGCTCCTTATGTCCCTTTCCTTCTCTGCTGCATATACACACATTTGCATATGACCAAAGAGTTACTGACAAGGAGATCCAGTGGATTCAATGACAAGCTTGGCCTGAGTGTCCCTTCTCTGGAAAGGAGTTCCTCCTGAGGCCAGCAGGAGGCTGAGTCTTTGACCTTAGACAGAAGGCCACTCATTGTTTCATGTTTATTTGGTGGCTTCAGAGAAGCAGGTAGACAATGCATGCAGGGGACTCTTCCACAGGTTGCCTGCAAGGAAATTGAAGAGTTTCAGCCCCCACTCACCAAAAGCTATTTTCTGCCAGGAAGGTTTATCAAACTGACTGTTAGTCAGAAGCTTTCTAAGGTGCATCTGGTGCAGTTTGTACCTGAAATTGAGCAATTCCTAATCATCAACAATCAAATATTAGAATCAACTTTCCTTCCTC
The DNA here is from genome assembly GCF_027595985.1 of Sorex araneus. Lineage (NCBI taxonomy): Eukaryota > Metazoa > Chordata > Mammalia > Eulipotyphla > Soricidae > Sorex > Sorex araneus. Next base: position 366,741,788 of record NC_073313.1, read on the forward strand.
TTCTATCCTCGGATACCCTGCTCTCAGGTCACTGGGTTCATTGATGACTGATCCCTATTGGACTTAATCCTCTGAATAAAGAAGAGAACCAAAATGGCTGAAATCAGCCAGATGGAGAATATCTGGGAAAAGCTCTTGATTCTCCTCCCAGCTCAGTGCTCCCCTAGCCTGTGAGAAAACACCTTGTGCTGACAACATGCTGATTGCTTGGGGGAACACAGGGTGCAATAGGCCTGAATCTGAGTTCCTCAGGAGAGCTCACAGTTGATGTTCCAGGCTGTGTCGCGGTATAAAGAACTCACACTGTAAAGAACAAGATGACTCCCGGTGTAGTTTTGACATCAGCTTCACAGGCCTGGTAAGTCATAAGGTCTGTAACACGCAAGTGCTCGCCACAGACTTTTGTCAGTCCTAGATTTCCCCCAGGCGCTCCCCAGGTGACCCAGGTGGGTAGAGAGGGAAGCATCTACTTTCTGCTTGAGGTTGCCATCGCTCCCTTCCCCCACTTCACACACAAAAATACCTGTCCACATATACCAGTGTAACAATGCAGTAACACGGAACTATTCAGAAAAAAACTACAAAATTTTTGAATCATAGTTTTTAATACTGAACTGGGAAGAAATAGAATGAACAGAACAGTCACAAGTCCAGAAATAAAAACGGTAATCAAAAATCTCCCAACTGTGAATGCCAACACATCCAGCCTTCTTGGGAAACAATATGGGCATTCCTTAAAAAACTAAAACTTGGGCTTCCATGTGACCCCGCAATACCACTTCTGGGAATATATCCTCAGGGTGCAAAAAAGCACAGGAGAAATGACATCTGCACCTCTATGTTCATTGCAGCACTGTTCACAATAGCCATAATCTGGAAACAACCCAAGTGCCCAAGAACAGACGACTTGTTAAAGAAACTTTGGTACATCTATGCAATGGAATACTATGTAGCTGTTAGGAAAGATGAAGACATGAAATTTGCTTATAGTTGGATGGTCATGGAGAGTATCATGCTAAGAGGATGAAATGAGTCAGAAAGAGAGGGACAGACATAGAATGACTGCACTCATTTGTGTAATAATATAACATAATATGAGACAGACACCCAAGGACAGTAGACACAAGGACCAGGAATATCGCTCCATAGTTGGAACCTGCCTCATGAGCTGGGGGAGAAGGCAGCTGGAATAGAGAAAGGATCACTAAGTCAATGATGGCTGGAGGGATTGTTCGGAATGGGAGATGTGTGCTTAAAGTAGATAAAGGATCAAACATGATGGCCTCTCAGAATCTGTATTGCAAACCATTATGCTCCAAAGTAGAGAGAGAGTATTGGAGAAATTGTCTGCCATAGAGGCAGGGGGTGGGATGGCATGGCGGGTGGGGATACTGGGGACTTTGGTGGTGGAGTATGTGCACTGCTGGAAGGATGGGTGTTGGATCATTGTATGACTGAAACTCGAACATGAAAGTTTTGTCACTGTATCTCATGGTGAAATCAATACTAAATGAAAAGAAAATTCCCAGGATAAGATGGCCTTACCAGTGAATTCTATAAAACTTTTTTTAAAAAAAGTCCAACTCGGGCTCTTCCCACAAACTGAGGAGGAATACTTCACTTCTGAACACACTCAGTAAAGGCAATATGCTTAGCACGTGTGGGATTCTGAGTTTGATCCCTGGCACTACAAGGCCCCCTGAGCCCACGGAGAGTGGCCCTGACGGTGGCTACCTTCAGGCTTTGTCCTGATGACCTCGGCACAACGCTGCCTGAGCACTGCAGGTCATGTGAGCTGAGCCCTATAGCCAGCGACCCTAGGTCCCCCGTTACTAGGAGACATGACCCTTAGGAAAATGGTATCAATCCGATAATTTATAAAAAGCATTTGAGAAGATTCTGCTTCATTTATGATGATGATTCGTGGCCCCTGAAGTATTGTCAGGATTGGCCCCAATAACCAATAAGCAGCACCACCACAACTTGTGTCCAGAAACTAAATTGTCTGGCTGCACAGCTGAGCTAGTATGGCCAGGAGTGAAACGGAGCACTGTTGGGAAGACCGTGGCAAAAGTAAATAATACTGTGGGATATATTCTCTTGGAACACTACTCTGCCAGTTAAATATAGATGACATTCTGCCTTTGGGGACAAAACAGATAGAAGTTAAGGTAATTATGCTAAATAAAATAAGCAAAGGAATGAAAGACAATTGGCAAATGGTTTTCTCATGTGGGCTATAAGGAACCTAACATTCTAAGGGTGGCTTTCCTGTTTTAGCAAAAGCCAAAGAAAGCAGGTTACCATCGTCATTCAGATGTGTTTATCCATCATAATAGCAATAGTAGCAACAGCAGTAGTATTAGCAACAGGAATAGTTGAAGTAACAATGGAAGCAGTAAGAGTAACAACCACTTTTTTGTAGAGAGAGAAAAGTCACTGGGAGAGTCCAGAACATGTCTCAGGCCACAAAGCCCTGGGATCGAGATTTGACATTGACACCCTGCGCCCCACACCTGATGCCCTGTCTCCCAATCCCCCCGCCCCGCCCCCTCCCCCCCACTTCTCACCTATCCCAGCAACTTCCCCTTCCCAGCTGTCACTGTGCTCAGCCTTCAGCATTCCTGAACTCTGGGGGGGGGGGGGGGGCGGCGCGGGGGATTAAGTGGATTAAGTGGAGATTAAGTGTCCTTCTCTCAGGGGCCAGAGTGATAGCACAGCCGGTAGGGCGTTTGCCTTGCACGCGGCCGACCCGGGTTCAATCCCCGGCATCCCATATGGTCCCCCAAGCACGCCAGGAGTAATTCCTGAGTGCAAAGCCAGGAGTAACCCCTGAGCATCGCTGGGTGTGACCCAAAAAAAGCAAAAAAAAAGAAAGAAAGAAAGAAAGAAATTAAGTGTCCTTCTCTCAGATACAGCACAAGCATCTCCCTAGGGGAAACTGAGGCCATCCTGGCCACCAGCAGGAATGGCCCTGGTCAGTCTCTGAGCAGGGGCGCCAGAGAAGAAGCAGCAGCCCCAGGAGGGAAATACACAGCCACAATGACCCACGTCCACAGTCTGTGGGCTGTCACTCTTCCTGCCACGTTTAGGTTCCTCTGTTCCCACGACAAGCCCGCCACGGGTTTTACTGTGCTCACCTTTGAGAGGCAGCGGTTTCCAACTGCCGAAGAGAAAAAGATCATGTCAATAGAAGCTTTCTTGAGACAACTAGAGCAACAAAGTGTAGCACATTCTAGAAAAAAAAAAAGAAAGAAAAAAAACTAGCACCACACAGTCCCCTTCATATATCCTTCCAGGGTGATGAGCACCAGAACAGAGCTACTTGGTACTTAGAACCCCAGGGACTAGGTGGGAATCGCAGGTGGACCACAGCTGAAGGTCTTTAACTTGGCCTCTGCTTTCTCAGCACTAGTCTATGGAAATAAAATCGTGAACCAAGTGAAAGCACCCCCGTAGCAGCTGCCTGCCACAGGGTTCAGTCTCCTGCCCCCGTCTCTGTCAGGGAACCAAACGAAGCTGGAAATCTAGATGCGACTTGTTACCTTCCCACCATTCAAATTCACCCAGTTCCTTGCAGCTTTGAGGAGCATCGTGTGAACTGAGTGAGCATCCGGAGACCCCTTTCACACTTGGGTACGCTGGATGCTGAGTTGGAAGATTGATAGAAAATAAGGAGAAATAAGCCAGCATTACAAACCTGTATTTGCTGATGTATTTTCCTATACCTCAGCCAGGCTGAGTCACAGGCCATCACTGAGATACAACTTAAAAACATGTTACACTTCTGAGATCTTGAAATAGGACAGACTGAATGTCCCCTGTATAAAATAAACCTTACAGCCCTGATATGCATCAAGGAATCCTCACCAACACCCGCATAGTGGAGAAAGGCGCTTATCCTGACACCGCCATGTGCGTTACAATTATCAGCTCAATTAGCACTTATTACCATTAGTAACTGAGGACAAAGGGGTAAAAACACTTTGCAGAGACAGGCTCCCTCCACTTCTTCATTTAGCTTTGTTCTCTGGTATTTGCTATTAATGTGTCCTAAGAGAACACGTGCTAGAGCAAGAAAGCACTCTGTTTCAGATCTTATCAACAATCAGCAATGTTCTTTTAGAGAAAGACACAGGCTGTGAGTCAAATCCTTTAGGAAGGTCAGTCTTTGCCGGCTGGAAAGGCACCGTCGTGACTGAGAAAGCCGAATGCTTGCTATTGTCAACAAATCCACAAGAGGGTGCTCGATTCCAGCCTCAGAGTCCCTTAGTCTATTGTGAGTATTGTGATTAAGAGAAGAGGCCTTAGAAGGGTATTTTCTAAAGTAGAATTTATAACCTATTATTATCCCGTGGATTTAATTTTGTGAGTTTTTAATTTTCCCACCTTTTAAAAGTTTTTGAAAGTTTCAGTATAAAATACCTAAGGGCACTGCATTTAGCAAGGGTAGCATTTGGAAAAAGTTTTGTTTCAGCAACATGTAAATGATATGTAATGCATGCTGGGTAAAGTACTAAGCTTTTGTTTTCACTATGATTTATAGGAAAAATAGTTGGGAACTATTCCCTCGGAGGGTAATAGATAATATGCACAAAGAAATCTCTACATTTTGAGAGAAAGAAACAAGTTGTCTTTCCCTCAGGTAAAAGATGAAGCTAGGCCAAACTCCCTGATGCTAAGAACTATAGCTACTGTCTCAGCTCAACTCCAGCCTGAGAGAAAGACAAGGACAAGGCAAAGTTCTCAATGGTTGTGAATGAAAAATTAATTAAATTTGCTTTTCTTTCAAAGTTTAAAAGCTAGATGCATGAAAACATCTGCTTAGGGCTTGGGTTTATCTTCTGAGAAAAGAGGCCTTTAGGGAGAGTAGTGATCTGTGTTTAGTAGTATTTAACTGCCTACCTGCTTCTTGTGCGATTCAGATGTGATAATGGCATTTGGAATGTGAACTTAACCATCTGTAAATCAAGATAGGAAATTTGCGTGGTAACCAAAATCTTGGTCACAGATATTGTCATAAATCTATTAATACTCTTGTTTAACATTTGCGGAACAGGGTGTGTTTCTCTCAATATAACCCGCACGGCACCCTTCGGTTGTCTGCCATGAACTGCAGCTCTTTCAGAAATACTACCAACCTCTGCCATGACATGACGGACTTCAAACATTCTCCTTCTTCATGGGAATCTTCCTAATGACCATACCTTCCTTTTCTGGCCTTATTCACATCTTCCCGAAACCCCCCCCCCCCAATAGAGGACCAAGCCTTGTGTCCTGATAACCGTGGACCCCCCACAAATCTTCCTTCATTGGCTGAGACTTGCTGTTGTGGTGTAACTAAGCATGTGTTTTCCGAGATCCTGCCCAGCCCTCAGAGGACAATTTAAATTTATATCCCTAAACTATTCAGGAGCTCCAGCAGTCTGAGGTCTTGCCTGGACACAGCACAGAGGCATGCACACACACACACACACACACACACACACACACACACACACATACACACACAGGAGAAAACATTGTCCAACCTGAGCATATTTAGCACCCTTTGGGCTTAAGTTTTGCTGCAGTCAAGACATTGTCAAGTCAAGATAAGTTTAACTAAGAAGCAAAAACAGGGACTGGAGCAATAGTACAGCAGACAGGGGTGCTCACTTGCCTATCCCTTCAGTGAATGAAAAATGGAAGGTGCTTAAATATTTGATAAGATGCCAGCCCCTGAGGTTGCCACACCAAATACCGGCAGAGGAGAGCTTGACTGACCAGTGTTTCAAGAACACAGGGAGGTGGTGTTGCACTGGCACCCAAGGTCCTAATGTCAGAGCAGTTCAGAATATAAAGTGGAAATCACTTTTTTAAATGGGGAGTGAGGTGTCAAAGCTATAGGACAGCCGGTATGGTGCTTGCCTTGCACGCGGCTGGCCTGACACCCCATATGATCCCAAGCACTGCCAGGAGTAATTCCTGAGTGTAGAGTCAGGAGTATCTCCTGAGCATCGCTGAGTGTGTCCCAAAAACAAGAACAAAACCAAAAATAAACCTGAGCCGGGTTCGATCCTTGGCACCCGATATGGTCACCCAACCCCCACCAGGAGTTATCCCAGAAGTAAACCACTGAGTTTGGACAAAAAAAAAAAATAGGAGAGAATATAGAAAGAAGAAGCAAAAAATATAAACTAAATTTAAAAAAAATTATTGTACATCTAGAAAAAGACACATTTTCAATATTACTGTCTTTCAATATTACTGGATCACCAGGAGTGATCCCAGAAGTAAACCACTGGGTTTGAATTAAAAAAAAAAGGAGAGAATAAACAAAGAAGAAGCAAAAACATAAATCAAATTAAAAAAACAATTATTGTACATCTAGAAAATGACACATTTCTAATATTACTGTCTTTTTAATTAAAAGAGAAGGAGGAAGGGGAAATCCCAGAAATAATTATATTCACTGACACCCGGCCTACAGAGGCCGATCACAGCAGATATGCACTACACATTGGATAAGTAAGATCAACGTGAAAAGAAAACAAAGATGAGACTACTGCCTCTCCCATTCTCCCGCACCAGATTCACTGAGCTCCTTTCCATTTCTTCAAACAGGTCATCTTCTCTTTTCACCTTGAAGTTTTGACACATGTCACTCCCTCTGATTCAGAACTCTCAGTCCATGCCAATCTCCATCTACCACTTGACATGCAACTCCTCCTTGATTCAGTTCTTCTCTGGCCCAGTCAAGGTCAGATCCAGACTCATGTTCCCATGGGTTTCTGGGATTTTCCTCTGACACTCAGCACACTTGTCAATGCTGATTTGGCCAGGGACTCTGGGAGAACAAGCACCAAATGCTGTGTCCCCAGCACAGAGTCTGACTTCAGCAGGGCCCCAACAATTTCTGCAGGGATGAAAGTTCCCAGACTAATTCCAGTCTCTTCCCTGGGACCCTCAGTAACAAGAGAAAACCCCTTCCTGGAACTGGAGAGATGATACAGTGGGTAGGATGCTTGCCTTGCATGTGGCCAACCTGGGTTCAACCCCACGTGGTCCCTCAAGCACCGCCAAGAGTGATCCCTGAGTGCAGAGCCAGAAGTAAGCCCTGAGCATCAACAAGTGTGGCCCAAAAAAGAAAAAAACAAAGAGAAACCTGTGCTTCATGGTAGATTAACTCCTTCTGCTGCTGCAGGTCCTTTACATAACCTCCTTTCTCTCTTCAAGGATCAAAAACTGGTCAATTACAGTGAATTCTCTCACTATAAAAGGTGTGGCTGTGACTCATCTCTGCACCTCACTACCCTGTAGCTAACCTCTGCGAGCTCTGTGCACAGCAAGACTATGCTAGATCTCACCACGTGACCATCACCACGGAGAATCACCATGCGCTGTGTTTCTTTCCAAAAGTTGATTTACAATCTTTATTTGAAAAGCTTCACTGAATGGTCCCACCCCATTATTTTACAACAATAAATGACATGAAATTCATAACAATTAGGTACTGAAATATGGTATGTTCCAAGAACCAACTTTTGGGTCCAAGAGCAGTGTATTTGGCCCTCAGCTGCTCCTAAGACTCCAGCATCACAAAATATTGGAAAAGAAACATGCTATTGTAGTCAGAGCAATAGTACAAGAGGTAGGTCTCTTTTTTTTTATTTACAAAGTCCCTTTTATTTTATTTTTTAATTTTTTTTTACAAACTCCTGTGTTTTCATTTCAGTCATACAATGATCATTTACCCATCCCTCCACCAGTTCCTATTCTCCTCCACCAATGTTCCCAATATCCCTCCCACCACCCCCACCCCACCCCCCACCTCACCACCCCGCTTCTGTGGCAGGGCATTCCCTTTTGTTCTCTCTCCTTTGGGGTGTTCTAATTTGCAATAGAGGTATTGAGTGGCCACCATGTTTGGTCTATAGTCTACTTTCAGCATGCATCTTTTCAACATGGATGGGTTCTCCCAACATCCTCTACTTGGTGTTCCCTTCTGTATCTCAGCTGCCTTTTCCCCCAGCATGTGAGGCTGAGTTCCAAGCCATAGAGCAGACCTCCTGGTCCTTATCTCCACTGCTCTTAGGTGTTAGTCTCCCATGATGTTACTTTATATTCCACAGATAAATGCGATCTTTCTATGTCTGTCTCTCTCTTTCTGACTCATTTCACTTAACATGATACTTTCCAGGTTGATCCACTTATATGCAAATTTCATGACTTCATCTTTTCTAACAGTTGCATAGTATTCCATTGTGTAGATGTACTAAAGTTTCTTTAACCAGTCATCTGTTTGGGGGCAGTCCAGATTTTTCCAGATTTTGGCTATTGTAAACAGTGCTACAATGAACATATAAATGCAGATGTCACTTCTACTATACCTTTTGCCTTTCTGGGATATATTTCCAGGAGTGGTATACAAAAGGTAGGTCTCTTGCCTTGCACCCAGTCAATATGTGTTTGATCCCAGGCATCCCATATGGTCCCTCAGCCTACCAGGAGTAATTCCTGAGTGCACAGCCAGAAGTAATCCCTGAGCATCTCATGGTCCAAAAACCAAAAAAAGAGACAGAAGGAAAAAATGAAAAAAGGGAAGGAAGGAAGGAAGGAAGGAAGGAAGGAAGGAAGGAAGGAAGGAAGGAAGGAAGGAAGGAAGGAAGGAAGGAAGGAAGGAGGGAGGGAGGGAGGGAGGGAGGGAGGGAGGGAGGGAGGGAGGGAGGGAGGGAAGGAGGGAGAGAGAGAGGAAGGGAGGTTGGAAGGGAAAGAAGGGATGGAGAGAAGGAGGAGGTATGTGTTGAAATAAAGCAGAAAATTACAGATCTATAAATTATGGAGGATGAATCAACCAAGAAAAGCCAAAAGGACCTAAAGGTCAATTAAGGTCAAATAGTTTGTGAAAGGGAACCCTCAGTTGAATACGTGCCAATCAGAGACTTTCTCAGGATTTCCTCTTATGACTTCTACAAAATCTGCTCTGCTTTCAGAGATCTTTGACATCTACTGAAATGCAGTTATCTATGTCTGGTTTTAGGTTTGGAAAAATCATGGGCTGAAGAAACGTGGGGGCCAAGGGCCCAGGCATTCTCCTGTTGTCTGCACCAACCCTGAGAACTGAGAACTGAGCAGAGTTCATGAAGCCCAGTTAGCACAGCCAAGAAGAGAGATGCATTCTTGAGAACTACAGATCTTTTATATAGCCGGCGTTTTCAGTTAGATACAGCCAGAAAAGGAGTAAGAGACTGTTCCAGCTCAACCCTCTCATCTTATGATAAAGTATAGGGTAGAGAAAGCCATTTAAAGTCACATGGATAGTTAGCGATGTAGCTGGAGTGAAACCCCAGCTCTTTCTTCTCTGCCTGAGACTGTTCTAGATGGAGATGACTCTGCCTCCAAATGAAGGTTTTAACATCAATTTTTTTAAGTGCATCAGGTGGAGAGAGGAAAAAATCTAGTACAATGAGGCTGGTTGGCTTAGGTGGTAGAGAAACTTACTTTACACAGTTAACAAAATAGACTCCTATCAACTTGATTTGTTTCATTCTTTATTCTCTCCAAAGATGCAAAGGTGGCTGGAGGGTTGACTCTCCCCACTCCCCCAGACGACCCATCCATGCCCTTGACAGTACAAATGTAGGCCAGGGGTGAGTGAGTTAGAGGGGAAGATACTCTAGGGAAGGTGCATAGATTGAGACTGTGGTGGCAGGTTCTGGAGAACTGCAGGAATCTTCTTTGAAGGACAAGTACATGGAATTACTCAAGCTGTCTGCGCAGCACTTCCTAAATCAACTTCAGATACTTGATTAATATAGGCACGAATTGGACCTCTGTCTGCACGTTAGCCACTCGGGCCTACCCGTTGGAATTTGCTTATCATCGTGTTTGCAAATCATATTATCAATCATCATCCCCAATGCATGCAGTGTTCTTCCCAGTTCATCCTGAGGGGTCACAGTGCCATCATCCGCTGCTGATGCATGTTCCTCTCCCAGCAGATGCTCTGTGCAGCCAACACCCCAGGAAGGCACCAGTAGTTCCATCAGGAGCTGCCTCTTCAGACCCTCCGAGACCAGGGCTGGTGGTTTTCTGACACCGCGGTGATGCACTAGGAAGGAACAACAGATAGTTCACTCTGGGTTCTCCCCAGCACCCTCTCAGCTGGAGCCACCTCCACCCAGGAGGCATGCTCCCGGGGTAGCATGGGGCTCTTTTCTATGTAGCTCAGGCAGGATCTGGGGATCACCACGGTCATGGTCCTTCTCTGGGAGCCCTTGCAGCCTTGCAAAGCCCAACATATTTGGAGACCCCGCAGCTCCAGCACGCCCACTGAGGGGAGTCTAAGTGCCTGGTGTGTGTGGTAATGTAGCAAAGGGGCTCAGATTAAACCCCGACTTCTGAGCTGAACAGATAACACAGGGGTCAAGGCACTTGCCTTGCACATGGCAGACCCCAGTTCAATCCCCTGCACTGCCTTTGGTCCTCTGAGCACTATCAGGAGTGATCCCTGAGCACCACCATGGCCCAAACACCAATTGAATAAAATAATCTTCTTGCTTTGGATCCCGGGTCTGTGGGTAGAGCAGCAGGTAGTGCATAAGATCATCTTCAGTTTGCAGAGTCAGCTGAACAAGCTCCCCCGAGTCAGGTGACAGCCTCCACTCAGAATGGGGTTTCGGTAACTGTCAGCAGGCAGTGCAGGAGGCGTTCAGAACTGCACCACTTTGGATTCTCAACCCAAAGCTCACCTGGTGGACAGCCCTACAGCGGAGACCTGTTTGTTCCCGTCTCAGGGCCTGGGGTCTGGATGGCACATTCATTTGCCTCGAGGTTCCTGAGGGGGGAGGAGCGTAAACCTCCCTATCCCTGAAACACTCACTTGGCCTCTAACTCTGAAAGGTCTCCCAGGTTCCTATCAACACCCAGGAGTGTCAAGAGACCCAGCTTGGCCCAGAAAAGACCTGCTCTACCGGCTCAGCTGAGCTGTCTGTTGCAAAAGGCAGCTGGGATCCTGTGTGCATGAAGTGCCCAACTTGTGAGGCTGATGAGAGAGGACGTCCCAGCAGGGACAGAGATGTCTATCTGGGCAGGTTCTTATCTTGGCTGGGGCTGTCCACTCCCAGCACCACAAGGGTCTTCTGGAACCAGAATAGTCAGCTGAGAAGCCCTAGGGCAATCACAGTCGTCGCACCGGCCCCCATCAGCTCTCTCCTGCTGCTCCCCTGTCCTTTCCCTGTCCCCTCACACCGTTTCTCCTACAGAGCAAAGTCCCAGAATGCCAGCACAGGACACCCACGATTAGGCTCTGCTGGAGTTTCATCCATCGAATATTGGATCCAGCACAGCCATCGGCCCTCCGTGCTCGGGGGCCTCCGAGTTCGGGCAGGCTCTGCTTACTCTCCTGTAGACGAGGGAGAGTAACTACACGTAGAACAAGAGGGGCTGGGAACACTGCCCACAGGCTCCCAGGGAACCCAGCCCCAAAGACTCCTGCAGCAGTGAACCCTGCGCCCTGCTTCCCCGGGCCCCGGGCCCCACCCTTGGGCCACCCAGAACAGAAGACAAAGACGCTACCAGGTCCGTGAACTTGTCCTTGCAGGCATTCCGAATTTTCTCTGGCGTGGCAGGGCTGTCAAGCTGGAAAAGCTCACTGGCGTGACAGTCCATGTGCTGAGCTCGGGCCGCGCGGATGGCGTCCTTGATGGCGAAGAAGATGGACGAAGCCAGGAAGAGGGGCGGCTCCCCAACAGCCTGAAGGGACAGCGAAGGACAGGGTGAGGCATGGGACACTCCCGCCGGCAAGAATCAAGTAAATGACCCAACCTCCTTTAACTCGTTTTTTCCTTTTAAACTCAAGAACTAAACAAAAGGGCCAGAGCAATAGTTCAGCAGGTAGGGTGCTTGCCTCGTGGCTGACCTGGGTTCAAGTCCCCATACCCCATATAGTCACCCAAGTGTACCAGGGTGATCCCTGAATGTAGACCCAGGAATAAGCTCTGAGCACCACCAGCTGTCACAAAAATCAGTCACTGCCACTGTCATCCCATTGCTCATTGATTTGTTCAAGCGGGCACCAGTAACGTCACCATTGTGAGACTTGTTGTTACTGTTTTTGGCATATCGAATACGCCACAGGTAGCTTGCCAGGCTCTGCCATTAGGGCGGGATACTTTCGGTAGCTTGTTGGGCTCTCTTAGAGGGATGGAGGAATCAAACCCAGGTCGGCTGCGTGCAAGGCAAAAGCCCTACCTGCTGTGCTATCGCTCCAGTCCAAATAAATAAATAAATAAATAAATAAATGTGATTGTAGTTGTGGTAATATGGTTACAATAGTGTCAGCATTTATCGTTTTGATGTGCAAACCAACGGCACCCTCACCACCATCGAAATGCCAAAGATTCCAACCCAGGTTTGATTCCTGGCATCCCATATAGTCCCCGAGTACCACCAAGACTAATTCCTGAGTGCAGTGCCAGGCGTAACCCAGTACCCGAAACCCCTGAGCATCGCTGGGTGTGACCCAGAAAGCCAAAAACCAAAAAGCCCAAGATTCTCTATCACTGTTTTATTTATATATATATGTATATATATATATATTTGCAATATTACCAATAGTACTGGTTTATATTCACCAGAGAATCAGGATCTCTCCACCACTATCCCAAGATCCCTTCCTCCCTACATCCTCTCAGCACCTCAGATCACAGTTCTATTGACTGAAAATATATGGTTCTATTGGGCTGTACTATAGCATAAATCTGTCTTATATTGTGGCTCCCTCTGTATGCCGCCTTATAACATAAACACAGAGGGGGCAACTGTGCTCAGCTCCCCTCCGAGAGGCACCAACCGAGTCTGCAGAGGTAAGACCCAATTTTTATTCAAAGAAGTCTGAAAGAGGTTGGGTCTCGTTTACTAAAATACCACGCTCAGGGCCGGGGAGAGAGCAGAGGGTAGGCCACCTGCTTGGCACCCCATATGGCTTCCCCAGGCCCTGCCAGGAGTGATCCCTGAGCACAGAGCCAGGAGCAAGCCCTGAGCACAGCTGGGTGTGGTCCAGAAACCAAAATAAATGAATTAATTAATTAAATACCAAGCTCAGGCAAATATTTTTTTTTTCTCAGTCTCTCCTCTTAATGACCCTCTGTTTGGACATGTCAGGTATGAATTCACTTTTCAGGCCGGTAGCAGAAAGTGCTGTAACTTCAGAAGGTGTAGCTCGTTTCTGACCTCTCTGTTTCAGGGAAAGGGTTTCTATATTGTCATTTGACTTTTTGGGGTTTCACAGTGCAACTTTTTTTCTGGTCACGTCTTTCCGGTAGGGGGCTTGCAAGTTCATATTAAATAATATTAACAGTTCAATTCAACGGTGGGATTTGGGGGACAAAGACTTCTGACATGAGCTGAACCAGTTCTTCCCGGTTCTAAGCACAGAGGCACCTGCCACTCCCGCATTCACGAGCCTCAGCGCCACGCAGGACCGTCTGCCGAGACCTACGGGGGGGGGGGGGGGGGGGAACGCTTTCGGCTGAAACTCGTTAGATCGCCCAGAGCGTAGATGAGAGACCCACTAACTCAGGATGGCAGTGAGGCAGGACCCTGTCCGGAACCCACTCAACCCCGGCTCCTTGGAGGTGCACCCCAGCACCCGCATTTCCTCTGGGCCCTGATTCCCGGGCATGATTTCAGGCTCACCCAGCCCTAAGCTGTGGTGTGGAAGGGATGACAGCAGGTGCCCAGAGGCTGCCGGTCCTCGGTGATGCCGACTCTCGGGACCAGGGGCCCGTCTCTAGGACCGGGCAACCCTGGGGACCCAGAGATGGTCGGGATGTGACTAATCAGGACAGAGTAAGGGGCGCCTCTGAAAGCACCCCCGGAGAGCAGGCTCGACCTCACGGAGGGGGCGGGGGGAGTGTCATCCTCAGTCCAGTCACCAGCTCCTGGCTGGACAACCCGCTCCTCTCTTCCAGGTGCACCCCTAAAGGCCCCATTGCCACTAGTCAGTCCCCTCAGCATCAGCCTGGCCTCCCTCGTGCAGAGCATGGACCCGGTGAGGGACGGTACCTTGGAGGCATAGATGGCCTTCTTGTTGGGGCAGTCCCGGAGCAGGGACACCCGGAACTCCGTGGGGATGCTGCCAAAGGCAGGGATCTTGTAGGTGCCGGGGCCACGGGTGTGCAGGGACCCTTCCGGGGAGTAGTGCAGCTCCTCCAGGGTGAAGAGGCCAAGGCCCTGGACAAACGCCCCCTCCACCTGCGGGACACAGAGACATCCTGCTTGCCCTGCCCTCCTTTCCCACGGAGAGCCGCTGGAAATAGCCCCTTCTCCCCTTGCCCTCCAGAACAGAGACATGAAGCCACTGGGTGGGAGTCAGTGCCAGGCGCACCAGCCAAGCAGGGGGGCTGTGCGGTGACCGCACCTTAGCTGGGCCGTGGGAACTGCTCCTACCATGTTGCCTCGGCGACCCCAGGTGGAGGAGAGAGACTGAGTGCCTGCCTGTGTGCTGAGGGGGGCCAGACACTTCTGAACGGCCCCACGAAAGAGGAGGGCCAGCATGGAGGGGGAGTCCGAGCCTTTACCTCCCTGCAGGCCTCCCTTTGAGAGGCAGGGTCCCCTCCCCACGGTGGCAGAGCCCACTTTTCAGGGACTGCCAGCCCCAGGGTTACCATGCCCCTCTGCCAGTCTCCCTGCTCAGAACCGGGAGAAGGCACGCATTCAGGGAAGCCCTCGCACTGGTCACCTCTGTGCCCCCCGCTCCTGCCCAGCCTGGAGCCCCCCAAAAGTCTATTCAATGGCTCCCTTTCTGCCAGATGCTACCCCCTGCCCAGCTTCACAAAACCTCCCTCTTTGCTGGACCAAATACACTCCTATTTCCATTAGACTCATCCCTTCACGCCTGCTGTGTCTTTTGCCCCCCACTCCCCTCTCTCACCCCTACTCCAGGGAGCATTTACTCCAAAAGTGCAGTAGCTGCCCCCCCAGGTGAGAGAGGAATTATGGGATGAAGCGTGTGACCTGAGGCCCCACTGCTGGACAGTGATCCAGACTCAGCCATCTTTCACTCTGTGTGCCTTCCCACTGTGTGCCCACATGTGCCACACATGTTTGTGCATATGTGGACAGATGCACGCACATGTGCCCTGCAATGTGTGTGGTTGTGCCTATGTGCGTTGCTGTTCATGTGTGCATTTCTGTATGCTTGTGTGATCATGGGCACATGTGTTGTACACATGTGCCACTGTGGGGGTAGAATATGTGGGCGTGTACATATTGTGTGGGCACGTTCACCCCTGATGTCTCCTGCTCATCACCTTATTCTGGGAAGTCTGAGTGCCTGTATAAAAATAAAAAGAAAAGGCGCGGGCGAGGGAGGGACGCCTCACCGCACCGAGCCAGGCACAGGGCCTAGGGCAGCAGCTGTCTCTCCCGCCACCCGAGTTCGGTAGCCTCCAGCCACTTCCCCCACCCCGGGGAGGTTGATGGCGAAGATGTGACAGGCGAAGGAAGGACCGGAGCCATGATGGTTGGTCTCACTTGCAGTTTATTCCAATCTTCTCTCTATACACTCTCCGTCCTCTCTACACTTTTCCGCCCCTATACACTTTCCACCCCTCACCTTCTCTCCGAACCCCTTTTATTGATCATGGCCCTTCCACAGGGCGCAATTCATTGACGTCACCAAAGGCACCAAAAGATCTTACAGGAAGAACATTGGGGCAACATAATTCTCTTGTATCTGCAGGCCCTTAATCTAGGCCCCCCCCCCAAAGAAGATACAAAACCAAAATGGAAGCCGAAGCCTCCATTGGGCTGAAAGCACTCGGATTTACATCCCAAAGACCAGGCTGGGCTGCAGCAAGAAATCTACATGTCAATTACAAACTAGACAGCACCTGAAATTTACATTCCAAAGACTAGGCTGGGCCAGAGCCTGAAATCTACAAAGTCAAATCAATTCTGGCTAGCACCTTAGATCCGGGTCAAAGATCAGCTAGGTTTCTGTGTCAAAAGGTTTCTGTAACAAAACTCCAGAAGGCAGCTGGAAAAGGGGAAATATTCCAACAAGTGCCCTTTACAAGTCAGTTTTCAAACACTTGTCTTCCGCCCGGAGAGGCAGATGGAGCCTCACTTACCTACATCCCACTCTCAGGGAGGCATGTCTGATACCAGGCCCCACTGAAAATCCACATTGAATCTGACTGGTGGCCCTAGGGGGCCTGGGGCAGCTGTGTCAGGGTTATCCACTGTATAATCACCAGGTGCTAGGAAATCCCATGGCTCTCTCTCTTGCTGCCTGCATTCAGTGGTCTCAGGCCACTTCCCCACCCAGGACGCTCTCTCTCTCTGTCTCTGTCTCTCTCTGTCTCTCTCTCATCTCTCTCCCACTTTCCACACTGGGGGTAATCACCATACCCAAACAGTAGCACAATCAACATATGAAAGCCCTTCTTCCGCTCAAAACACCACTTGGGGGTGTTTCTCCTCTCCTTAGTCCAATAACTTAATTAACATCTTAATTCTACTTCTTAATATTCGTTATTTTGTATGGACACAGTAAGAGATGCATTACACTTGAAGGGTGACTCTCCTGGGGGCATCTCACTATAGATCTCAGACTACAGTGCTCAGGCCAAATCAATCTTTCCTAACCCTATTCCAGCTGTTTTTGGATCATGACAGAATTTGTCCATGACCATGCTCTTTACTTGTAGTTTAGTATTAATCATAATGCTTTGGCCTGGCCCATTTCGATGCCAGGGTAGCTCACAGCTTGCCCTGGGTCCATCCAGTCCCTCATTATGACCCTGCTTCTGGGGTGCTAGGAAGTGAGGGAAACTGAGGCTTAAGTCAAGAAAACATGCCCAGGGGTGAATATTATTCAGAGTCAATTAACTCCCAAATTAAAAAAAAAATCATATCATTAAATGTCTTCCTGTGTCTATACAAAAAAGGACACTGCTCTGAATTAACTATGCAAAAGACTTAAGGAGAAGAGAAAAGCAATGTTTACAAGCTAACAGAGTATGCCTAGGAGACAAAGGTGATTGACCAGTTGGGGAAGCAGAACACAAAGAAAGAGGTTACAAATAAACACAGAGGAATGGGAGCACTGTGATGGGAGTAACACAATAAAGCTAAGCTCCCTGTGGCAAGGCAGAAAGGACAAACCAGTGTTATCCTACAATCCGCACCGCCTTGAGCCCCGAGAGCCTTACCTGTCCAATGTCGATGGCAGGGTTCAGGCTGGAGCCCACGTCCATCACAATGTCTGTGCGAAGGTTCTAAGGGGGTCAAAGGCATAAGCATCTTTGAGAGGCGAGAAGGGTGTGGGGTGGCAGCTAGATCTTGGGGCTTGAGACTCCCTAGTGCCCGATCAGGAGGGGGTGCTCTGCTGTCCCCACTGCCATGGTCACTGCGGAGGTTTGCGTTCTAAACATCTGGAGCTGGGGACAGAGATACTACAGACGGGAGGGCATTTGTCTTGCCCTTGCCCATGAGCTCATGATGGGTCTTACAAATTTTCTTTAATGACTGGAGAAAAACCAGAGGAGGAGTATGTGGTGATGTGAACATGATATGAAATTGACTTGCAGCCAACATATACCTCATGCTCAGTCTCTGGTCTCTGTGGTTTTTATTCCCCCTACTAAGAGGGCTGAGCTGAGTCATGGAGTTAGAGTCTCTGTGGTCCAGAAAGCTTGAAGAGTGTCTCTCTATTCTTGTTAGGAAGTTGGCAGAGCCCTAATATAAAACACTATTTTTTTTCTTTCTTAATTGAGTCACCATGAGATACACAGTTAAAGCTGTTCATGATCGGGTTTCATTCATACAGTGATCCAACACACATCCCTCCACCAGTGTCCATTTCTAACCACTAATGTCCCCAGTTTCCCTCCTACCACACCCTGTCCCCCAGCCTGCTTCTATGGCTCTACAGCAGGAACTTCTTTCATTTCCTTCTTTCCTGTCCTGTCTGTCTGTCTCTCTCTCCCT
Source organism: Sorex araneus (assembly GCF_027595985.1). Classification (NCBI taxonomy): domain Eukaryota; kingdom Metazoa; phylum Chordata; class Mammalia; order Eulipotyphla; family Soricidae; genus Sorex; species Sorex araneus. The sequence goes on from NC_073313.1 coordinate 366,759,767, forward strand.
CTTCCCCCCGCCCCTTCTGGGCACTATGGTCTGCAGCACAGATACTGAGCGGTTATCATGTTTGTTCCTTTACCTACTTTCAGCACACAGTTCCTACCCAGAGTGATCATTTCCAACTATCTTTATCATAGTGGTCCCTTCTCTATCCCACCTGCCTCCTCCCCAGCATTTGAAGCAGGCTTCCAACCATGGACTAATTCTTCTGGCCCTTGTCTCTACTATCCTTGGGTATTAGTCTTATATTACGTTTTTGTTTTATATTCCACAAATAAGTGCAATCATTCTATGTCTGTCCTTCTCCTTCTGACTCATTTCACTCACCATGATTCTATGTCCATCCACTTATAAGTGAATTTCATGATTTCATTTTTCCCAAATGCTACATAGTATTTCTATTGTGTAGATGTACCATAGTTCAAGACACTATTTTCCCCACCAGAAACTCTGTGTCAACCAGCTATTGGTATTTCAATATAGCTGTTTCTCTTTTCTTCTTCCCCCTGAGAGGTAAGTTGTGCGAGCGTCTTACCTTATGATCCCCTGTCAGGCAGTCAATCTCTACTTCAGAGCAAGCCACCCCATAGCTGAAGTAGTGGAAGGGATTTCCGGAGTTAGTCTCAAAGCTGTAGCCCAGGTTGGGTGTTCTGGGGAGAAAAGGGAAAATGTTATGCTACTATTATGATGAACACTTCCTTCAGGCCCCTCACAAGAGGTTCTCCCTCCAAAATCTTGAAACACTAAAGATTTTATTGCTCAGTGTCTTAACCAACATAGTATCTCTCCAGCTCTTTGGTCTCTGGCCTCATTTGCCTTTCAATTTTCCCTGACAGAACCCCACAGAACCTTCTGAGAAAATTTGTACTCATTTGCGATTGTGTAACTCAAATACCTTTCATAGCCTGTGGGACATTGGCAACTCATGGGTTTTGCCCCAACAAATACAGTTGCATAGCTTCATATAATCACACAAAACTTTGTAAACCAAACTGAGCCATTTTCCACCCTCATCAATCTGCAGATGATTGGCTCTGACGTCATTTCCCAGAGATAGCTAAAGATTCCTGTGGATAATCAACCAATACCTTGTGGCTTATAAAGCAGATGAATGGGACCCCCAACTCTCCCTACTGCTACTGGACTTTCAAATTATAGAAAAGTCAGTTTTGTAAATCTCACTATAAATTCTGTTCAATAATAAGACCTTGAGCCCTAAGTCCTTTGGATAGAAAGACTCTAGTAGTGCAAAGTAACACAGCTGGGTAACTAAGAAATTGGAACCTCAAATATCAATATAAATGGCTGATAATTTTCTTTTTCTGTTGTAAGTAGGAAAGCAGATTCAGAGAGAGCCCTTAATTTTCCCAAGTGAAATGTTAAACTTTAAGACCAGAACCAGAAGGCAAGTCTTTAGATATGTCAAATTTTGCTTCTGTTCCATGGAACAAAAGGAGCAGAACTAGTGGAGCATCCCATGGTCCTTAGAACTAGTGGAGCAATCCTGTTTTTTCAAGTATCTTTTAAATGATAAGTGGCAGTCCATTGGGAGAGATAACGTAAGTGTGTGGGTGGAACTGTTCCCTCCTGTTGCCTTCAGACTGGCAGAATTCAGAGTGGGACACTGGAAGATTAGAGGACCATAGAGTACAAGATAGATGTTGGCAACACACTCACTTGTAAAACCCAGTAGCAGACAAGCTCACGGCATTCTGGTAGGCATCTAAAACCTAGGAAAGGAGACAGTCATAAGCAAGGGGTAAGTGTGATAGCTAGAAACTCTGTGACATGGAGTTTTCATGAGCTCATTCTCCCCCTCACAGGGAATCTATTCAACTTTTAAGTAGTAATCCACTCCCACCCTTTCTCTTCCCTCTTCACCCCTCCACCAGGTGGGTGTTGACTCAGAACTCATCTAAGTGAGTGGGCATTAGAGACTTCAGTTTATTCCTCACATGTGCATTTACTATAACCCTTTGATCATTTCCCTATCTCTCAATCCCAAGAGATTCTCTCATACTCTGAGTGTTTGATATTGAACCATGTCCAGTTTGGGATTGGGATGGGGGAAAGAGCAAACAGCAAACCTCTGAGGACGTTGCTGAGGTTCACCGTGACCAAGGATTCCTCCCTTCCTTGGAGAAAAGCCAAGAGCAGGCCTTCTGGGAGGACTCTGCCAGGTGATGGTGCAGGCCCTGGAGGATGGCCTGGCCATGTCACAAGGAACAGAGCATCCTCCTCCAAGGAGCCATGAACCACTGATGCAGTCTGAACACTCAGGACAGAACTTCTCTTTCTCAGCCTGCAGCCATTTATTTCTTCTAAGCTATTATCCCAATCAGCCATCGTATAAATCTCTATCCCTGAACTTAAAGTACAATTGAGGGAGGGGATAGGTTGGGGGTAGACATGAGTCCACCATCTTCTCACATTGCTGGGCCCTGAATAAACTTTTGTTTCTCATATCAACTCTTGCCTCTTGAGTATTGACCTTCAAGCAAAGAGAACCCAAACTTGGATTTGGTAACACACAAAGAACTGGGCTGATGCATGTCAGGAGGACTTGTTGCTCCTTCAATCACACAATGACCTGAGTTTGTGACTAGTATCTCATCCCCACTATCTCCCAGAGAGAACCTCAGTGTGCCCAGATTCCAGTGCTGGATAAGGAAAGGGACATGGGAGAGAAAGAAGTGAAGGAAGCCTCATCAGATTAAGTGGGATTTTGAGACCTGCGTGAAACAAGACTTCACAGTGAGACCTATCCAACTGTTGCTCCCACTCCTTCTCCTCGGGCTCAGAGAAGCCCAATCTCTAGTTCCCACAGATCTGTCAAAGGCCACAACACTTCCTCCAGACTCTCCTCAACTCTGAAGTACATCAATGAAGGTTGAGGATCTACCCCGGGAATTACGTGTTTTCCCTGAGGATTTCTCTTTGCTGGTGTGACTAGTACATGGGCTCGTACTAGTACTCAGGGCTGAGTGGAGGCCATACTCTGATTCTCCCTCCCTCACCAAAGGGACGTGTATGTGATCAGACTTACCCAGTCTTTCCAGGAGCCTTTGGGGTTCTTTTTCTTGAAGGGCTCTAGCCTCTGGAGAATGGTCTGACATGCTGCCTACAAGCACACACCAGACACTTCAGCCCCTTCAATCCCCAGTCCAAAGCAGCCCCCTATATCCCCAGACCAAAGCACCTCAGGGTTTCCACCAGGCTACTTGGTACTGCTCTGCTCAGAAAGCCAATTAAACAGCCTTGACTTCTCTAAGTGACGGCCCAGCTCACAAGCAAAGGCCCCAGACCCACCAAAAAGCACCATTAGACTTTGATTAGAAGTAGTTCCTGATGCCATGAACCAGTAGACAGGATGAAATGTTTGATGGGTTTCCACAGAAACATCCTCTACCCTCAGAGCCCATGGTTTGAGGTACCCCGCATGGGAGGAGAAGCAAAAGAGTATGTCCTGATTGACCCTAGAACTGGATTTCATTTCTATTTCACTGTCTTGTGACTGGTTCTAGTACCAAAGGTGTCTTCTCTGGATCACTTGCCTCACTCCCTCTAGCATCTCCCCTTCTTATGGGCTTTGATAAAACCAAAGGGTTCAGGATTGCCTCTTAGCTTGGTCTTTGAAGGATCCAGAATTCCCCGAAACACAAGAGTGAAAGACAAGGCCACTTTTCAGGAGCAGACGACTAGCCCTTTCAGCCTCCTAGCCCAGGGATTCTCGTGGCTACCCCAAGACTCCTTACATAGACAGCTTGTCCATTGATGTCGGTGCTGACAGAGGCTGCGGTGGGAGAGGTGTTAGGCACTGTGTTTGTGCTGGTCTCGCTGATGTAGATCAGAGAGGTGGGTATTTTCAGAGCTTTGCTGGCCACCTGTGCAAAGAAACAAGATCATCTTCCAAGGAAAGGGTTCTCCTGGGGCTTGGTTGCCTTCTCCCCAAGAAAAAAGTCATGGTTACAGTTCGAAGCACAAAATTAAGCATGCAAACTGTAATCCTTGAAGGCTGACAAGTCCTCACATCTGCGTGAGCATGAAACAATGCTTTATAGAGTAATTTAGTTGGATTTTAAAAATTCATGAACCTAATAGTGACTAAAAGCACCTATAAAAGTCAACAGGGGCATTTAGCTGGAGAACATGAACAATTTGAACATGAACTCAACCTCAATGCCCACCAGTGATGGAGTGTGTATAGAGAAGCAAAGTGCATATTCTCCATACAATATTACCTAGAATATTACATACTGTTTGCTAAAAGGTGGGACCCTGCCTTAGGTGGCAGGATGATTTTAAATAACAATAACAAATCACATGATTTAAAATGTGACAGGTGATTTTAAATAGTGAAACAAGGAAGAAAGTGAACTACCAAATGAGTTTACTCCTATGTGGGCTATAAATAACCAAAACAAAGTAGCAAAACACAATGAAAATAGTTTCAGACTATGGAAACTGTGGTGGTTCCCAGAGAGAAGGGGGACAGGGAGTGACAAGGATGTAGGAAGGGGTCATAACAGACCCTAGAGCCCTGGTGCCAGCACCACCTCATGGAAAATGAGCTCCTTTTACCAGGTGACATGCCTACCTCAAACCATCTCTGAGCACATCCATCTTCACCTTAAGGGTCACCTGGTCAGGGGCCGGAATGATAGTATAGCAGGTAGGGAGTTTGCCCCACACGTGACCAACCCGGGTTTGACCCCCAGCATCCCATATGGTCTCCTGAGCACCACCAGGAGTGATTCCTGAGTGCAGAGCCAGGAATAACCCCTGAGCACTTCTGGGTGTTACCCAAAAAGCCAAAAAAAAAAAAAAGAAGAAAAAGAAGAGTAATCTAGTCAACCCCACTACACTGATGAAGACACCATGACCAGGAAGAAATTATGTGTCCAAAGTCATAATAACAAACAGCAGAGCCAGAGCCCAAGCCTCAGCTTGCTTCACCTTCTAGCATATTCCAGTGCCTGCCTCACAGTACTTCCCTCACACAGGCTCCATGAGGCAGGAGGACACTTAGCCCCAGGCAACTCACCTGGACCATCTTGGTGTGCAGGCCTTGGCCCATCTCCGTGCCCCCGTGTGTCAGCAACACAGAACCATCCGTGTACACGTGCACCAGGGCTCCAGCCTGTGGGAAAAGGGCACAGACATAAACAGGGTGAGGCCTGGGGCAACTTAATGTTGTGATGTAATGAGACAGCCCATTGGCAGCAAATTTTTCTTTTACTATTTCTCTCTGTTCCCCCAGCCTGAGAGGAAAGTCAAATAGCTTTGGCCACCGCGGGTGAAGGGGTAGGTCAGCAAGCACTAGGAGACCCCAGTCCTCCAAGATTCATGTTGCTTTAACTGTCCATGACACACTGGACCAATGGGGTTGGGCATATTCAGCTTTGATTTCACAACAGAGAGCTGCTCTGGTCAGCTCTGACCTGTGATAGGTCACAGGACCTGACTCCCACAGGACCACCAAAAGGAGAAGAAGGTCTCTCCCAGAAAGAGGGACAACATCCTAAAAGGCAATTACCTGATTCAGGAAGGAAAGGGTGAAGCTTATCCCAAACTTGGTCGGAATTATGCATAAGCCTCTCTTTTTCCAACAATTCTCCCTAGAGAGATAAAAGAGTCATCTCAACGTTATTTATGTCCCAGGAGGCATTTATCCAATCAACAGCTTTAATAAATTCAGAGAGAGACGTGAAGTTGCCTAGAATCCTTGTCTTCAACTGCAGTGTCCCCTCCCCAGTGGTGTCAACAAAAGCTCTTGAGTGCAGGATCCACACTGGGGTTGAGGTGAGGGTGTGGGATTGGGGGTCCCAACCTGAAATGCAATCTGTCCTTTCCTGATTGGGTGAGAGTGTTCCGGTAGAACTAGGAAGGATCCAAAGGGATGACAGCTTACCAGTACCCCCTCAATGCTTCTTGCTTCATCTGGGTAACTCAATAAAGAGGGCTGGAGCGATAGCACAGCGGTAGGGCTGTCACGCCTTTCACGTGGCCGACCCATGTTCGATTCCTCTGCCCCTCTCGGAGAGCCCGGCAAGCTACCAAGAGTACCGTGCCCGCATGGCAGAGCCTGGCAAGCTACCCGTGGTGCATTCGATATGCCAAAAACCAGTAACAATAAGTCTCACAATGAGAGACGTTACTGGTGCTCGCTCGAACAAATCGATGAGCAACTCAATAAAGATGCCAACACCACTTTACAGATTATAAAACAGGTCTCACTACATCGGGAGATGGTGGCCCACCCAGAATCCTCATCCCATTCTTAGCTGCACAGTGTGAGTTCCACAGGAAAGTAGTGGTCTGGGACCCCCACAAAGTGTCAGAAGATAATGTCCTTCTTTCCAGCCTTACTTGTTAAACTTGTCCACCTCGCTGCGCCGAGCCTGGTACTGCGAGCTGGCCAAGCACTCCTCCCAGCACCTGGGCAAGGTGAACCCCTCCAGTTTCTGGTTGAAGTGTGTCAGGTCTCCTTCTTGATACATGTTCTTCCTTCGCACCTTCCCAAGGACACAGAAACTGAGGACTTGCCAAGGGCAAGAAATCCGGGGGCTGGGGGCCGAGGGTGCAGGGAACCCAACTCCAGTTCAGCTCTCAGTGTCTCAAAAGCACCTGCCTGCCTCTCTTCTATGCCCATGGGGACACCAGGATGGGAAGGCCCTGTCCTCTGAAAAGTGACTAAGTCCTGCTGCTGACTTGTGCTGCCAAATTCTCAACTCACTTCCTCAGCAGGCAGCCCGCAGGTCACCGCGACGTCACTCATCCAGTACTCAGCAATGAGCATTCCCTGAGGACCCCCAAAGCCCCGGAACGCAGTATTGGAGGGCAGGTTGGTCTTGCACAGTCTCCCAGTGCCCCGGATGTTGGGGATTTTATAGCAGTTGTCCATGTGGAATAGGGCACGTTCCATGATCTAAAGCAGAGAAAGTTGGAGGGAGCAAATAACACGTTTGTTTCAAAGGGGTCCCAGGCCCTCCCACCAGGGCCTCCCCAGCCCCCATGACGTCTTCCTGCCATTCTCTGGGTCCTCTGCTTACTCAGAATTTGTGGGAAAACTCAGACTGGAAGCATATTTGCTCAACTCATATATTTTTAAAAGCACTAAGTTACACATGCCAACAGGGAATGCCCTGGTACTTTAATACCATTGTTTTTAAAAGTAAATGTATTGTCTAAAATTCAAACATCACAGAAATGTGTAATAAGACAAATCTGAATTCCCTGAATCACATCTGCTTAGTTGTGCATGCTTTCAGATTATTCTATTCCGCCTATCATATACTCATTTTACACACACACACACACACACACACACACACACACACACACAGAATTGCTATGCACCATGCTTAGCAACTACAATCATCCATCATTCCACACACTCTTTGAGAAAGGATCATCTCTACTGAGAGAGTTGCTGCAATGGTCTCAGTGCTAGAAATCAACCTCGGACAGCAGGGGAAGGTGAGGCATGATGCATGTCTGCAAGTGCAGACAATGGGGTGGGGTCTGCCCTTGCCTCTAGTTCCCGGGGAGAGAAGGGGCACTCCACTTACACTCTGAGAGAGGTCCAAGGTGTTTCCTGCGTTGCTGAAGTGCTCCACCTCCAGAGCCACGATCTTCCCTGTCTTCATGAAGCCAACCTGACAGAAACACAGGCTCTTCTCACCAGTCCCTCCCTCTGGTTCTCTCTCCCCTCTCCCCTGAGTCAACTGCAGCCCACCTTGCCAGGCAGGGAGCTGAGGAGATCCCAGAGCTGTGCAGTTAATCCAAGAGATGTTCACTCATCCCCAAAGACACCCAAACCCTGGGCTCCCAACCCTAGACACCCTCTCCTCATCCTTCTCCCAGTGCCTGGTTCTAGAGGGAGGAAGGAGTTGAAAGCACAGTGGAGAAAGAAGACAGGAGCAGGGCAGGAACAGAAAGCAGGAGTTACTGGGGACACCCCTGAAACTTCTGGCTGGCAGATTATAGGTCCTACTCCGTTGGAGCTGAGTGACCTCCTTTCCCCACTTTCTTTCTGTAACCCCTTGTGACTAGAAGCCCACTAGTCATATCGTCAGTGAGAAAACCAGGACCCCAAATGATCGAGGTACTTTCTCTGATCCATAAGACATAAGAATAGTCATCAAAAAGAACAACAACAACAAGTTTTGGTGTGGATTGGGGAGAAAGGGACCCTCATTCACTATTGATGAGAATTCCGACTGGTCCAGACGTTTTGGAAAACAATGTGAGAAGTCCTCAAAAAACTAGAAATTGAGCTACCATATGACCCAGTAATATTATTTCTGGGAATATATCCTGGGGGTGCAAAAAGTAGAAGTGACATCTGTACTTGTATGTTCATTGCAGGACTGTTCACAATAGTCAGAATCTGGAAATAACCCGAGTGCAGAGAACAGATGACTGGTTAAAGAAACTATGGCACATCTACACAGTGGAATACTATGCAGCTGTTAGGAAAGATGAAGTCGCAAAATTTGCTTATAAGTGAATGGACATAGAGAGTATCATGCTAAGTGAAATGAGTCAGAAAGAGAGGGACAGACATAAAATGACTACCTTCATTTGTGGAATATAAAATAACAGGAGACTAGCACCCAAGGACAGTAAAGACAAGATCCAGGAGGATTGTTTTATTATTGGAAGGCTGCCTCATGTGCTGGGGGAGAATACAGTTGGGATAGAAAAAGGACCACTAGGTCAATGATGGTTGGAGGGATCACTCAGAATTGGAGATGTGTGCTGAAAGTAGACAAAGGACCAAACATGATGGCCTCTCAGTATTTATTTTGCAAACTATAATGCCCTAAAGCAGAGAGAAAGAACAAAAGTGCCTATCATAGAGGCAGAGGGTGAAGTGGGATGGGGGGGTGGCAGGAGGGACATTGGGGACATTGGTGGTGGAAAATGTACACTGGTGGAGTGATGGGTGTATATGACTGGAACTCAATCATAAGAGCTTTGTAACTGTATCTCATGGTGATTGTATTAAAAAAAAGAAAAGATCTGAGAATAGGAGAAATCTTCCCTATGTTTCAGTTCTAAAAGGGCTAGAGAGACAGAATCCCTTGGCAGAGTTAAATCAGAGAACAGTCAGAAAATGTTGCAGGGGAGATGTACAAAGGCAGCTCTGAGGGAAGCTCTGCCAGCTGATGGAGCCTCGTGGGGGCCGTGAACTCTGCTGGTGTGTGCAGGGGAGGGTGTGGCCACAAGGCCTGGTCATCCAGACACCTCCAGAAAAGGACAGTGCCACAGAGGGGTTTGGGGCAGTGCCCATCCACCGTACACTGGATCAGGGGCATATCCCTTCAATCCATGTCCCAAGGGTCTGGGGAGCCTCACTGGCAATGCATAAGCCATTATTCAGAGGATGACAGGGGGTGGTGAGCACAGGAACACTGGACCACCAGGCAGAGAGCCCAATCCCAGGTCTGCTGACAAAACACTCTTCTGAGTCTCATTGGACAGAGACCTTCTCCAGGACCTCTGCCAAATCAGATCATCATGAAGACTGCGCAATGGCTCCCTTGGAAGGGGACCTGCTGGCACTCCCCTGCCCCACTGCCAACACCCCTCTATGATGCTGTTTGCTGTCCTGAATTCTCTAATTCTCAAGAAATCCTTGAATATCTGCAGGTAGCTGAGGAAAAGTCAGAACAGCCCCAGATCTTGGCTCTCTGGCCCTGGGTTTCCAGTTAGATGGCCCTTCCTGCCCAGGCACAGCCCCCCAACGTCTAGAACCTTGTATTTAGCCAGGAAGGGATGCCTGCCACCAGTTATCAGCATATCTTCATCCCGGTCCAGCATGCAGCGCACTGGGCGGCCAGTCCTGAGGGAGGCACCAGACAGTTAAAAACCATGGAACCCTCAACATCTGCCCAGCCCTCTGAAACCCAGAACGCCTTCCTGGCAGAGATAGCCTTCTTCAGCAGCCCCGAGACCATAGGGAGAACTCACACATGTGCGGCCAGGGCCACGGCTGTGGAAACCACGGTGCTCCTGGTCTCTTTCCCTCCAAAGCCTCCTCCCATTCTCTTCACGCGGACCACAATCCGGTTTTCTGGGACGTTCAACATTTTTGCAACGAAACCCTGGAGGCAAAAAAGAAAACTGCACTTAGTACACCCTGACAGCTTCCATCAGACCGCGGAGTCTGCCCCGATACTGACCTGGGTCTTCGTGGTATTCTGCGTGGACACAAAGAGCTCCATCTCCCCCTCCTCCCCTTTGGGCACAGCAATGGTGCAGTGTGTCTCCAGATAGAAGTGCTCCTGTCCCCCAATGTACAATTCACCTGCGGGAACAATAAGCCCCCCAACACATTGAGCCCAGGTGCACAGAGGGTAGGTCTGCTTATGGAGGGAGTATACTCCCTACGCACCCCTGGAGAGAACCAACCACTTCCTGTAAGCTCCAGGTTCTCAAAAGGAGTGGGTTGACTCTCAGTCTCACCCACGTGAAAGTGGGCATCCCCAACCCTAACGTAGAAGTCAGAGCAACTGAGTCATGCACCTGGCATGATGCTCTCTTCCTGCAGCAACTGGGGCAAATCAGACTCTGCAATTCTTGTAAAAGGTTGATGAAGTAAAGAACAAATGAGCAGACGTGATTAGAAAGTTAAAATTAAGGCCTTCTCCAAGCACTTCCCAGGGTAGCTTTACTGGCCCCAGAGCACTGCTATACCTGAGTACCACCAGGACTGCCCTCCTCCCACGAACAAATAGAATTATATAATAACAATAATGAGGATATTCCGGAAATGAATTCCTAAAGCCCTTTGGAGGGCTGGGTTAGAACCCTGCCTTGGGGGAAGAGCCACGACCTAGGGTCATGAAAAGGCTGGGGTGGGAGGAGGCACAGCAGTATCCCCACACCCACCCCTAGAATCACAGGTTATTCCCAGCTTAGACACAGGGCTACAAAGACTTAAAAGGCTGCAGCTCTTTAACCAGGGTCTTTTATTAGGAATACACTTCCCTGCTTCAAGACTCTTCCATTTTGCTCCTAGACAGGGCATCTCCCCACCATCCCAAAGCAAAGCAGTGCAGCTGTACCTGAAACCACGTTATCTGCCTCAGAGAAGCCCTTCTTGAGGTCACCCTTCTCAATCTTCAGCTCAGGTCCATAAAAGGAATTGTTTTTTATTGCTTCCTAGGATCAAAAAGAATTTTCAGTGATTTGGCTCTCAGATAGAAGAAGAGGGTTTCTGTCTGATCAGGGGAGAGAAAGACTTGGGAAGAGAAGTGTCTCTCCCGTCTCACAAATGCATCTCTAGCACCCTCTACGAACTGGAGCAATAGCACAGCGAGTAGGGCATTTACCTTGCACATGGTCGACCTGGGTTCGATTCTTCTGTCCCTCTCAGAAAGCCCTGAGAGTATCCTGCCTGCATGGCAGAGCCTGGCAAGCTCCCGTGGCATACTCAGTATGCCAAAAACAGTTACAACAAGTCTCACAATGGAGACATTACTGGTGCCCGCTCGAGCAAATCGATGAGCAATGGGACAACAGTGCTATAGTGCAGTGTTACAGCACCTTCTACAGGAAGCTCATGGAGTACTAGTACTCCCTGCCTCAGATGTCAGTGGGCAACTCTGGGTCTTGAAGAAAATCATGGCTTCCTTAGAGAAGCAGTAGATGCTGAGGAAGGTGGAATTCAGAGAGGTTGTAAAAGCAAGAGCTTAGACCAGATCTAGGATCAGACTGGGAAGTTTTCCCAGGACTACACATCCCCAGTACCATCTCTGAGTGGGTCTAGAGAATCCTATCAAAGGTGCCGCTGAGTGTTCAGCCTTCTCCACAAGAAGTCCATACTCAATTACCTCCATTGTGATAATGGCTGGGAGATCTTCATAGGTGATTTTCACTGCTAGGGCAGCTCTTTGTGCATGTTCCGGGGTGTCAGCAACCACAGCACCGATGATATGCCCAACGCAAGTCACCTATAGGAATAGCCAGACTGTCAAAGAATGCTACGGGCTCCTGTGCACTGTTCGAGAAGGCAAAGGAGATCTCTGGCCCACCACTTCCTATCAAGGCACATTTTAGGAATATCCTGGGGGCTTTTTGTTTCTCTCTCCTACTATTCTGGGATTTTTATTTCTTTCTACGTGTGTACTATCAGTAAAATAAGAATAGGACTTGAAGATCACTCATTGCAGAGGGCAGACTCATTTTATCTCAAAGGCCAGTTAACCAGAAGGCTGTTGAGATGGAATGTGGCAACTGATTAGTGATGTCTGCATGAGCAACAGAATTGGAGGTAGGGCCCAATGAGGCATCCTGGTAACTTGGGTCTTCTCCAGCACCCTTATTTTTCTTTTTTGTTTTTTTTATTTTTGGCTTTTGGTGGCCACACCCGGAGATGCTCAGGGGTAACTCCTGGCTCTGCACTCAGGAATTACGCCTGGAAGTGCTTGGTAGACCATATTGGATGCTAGGAATCGAACCTGGGTCAGCAAGGCCCTCCCTGCTGTACTATCACTACTGCTCCACTCTCCAGTCTTATTTTTTCTAGGAGGAGATGGAGACCCAGACCCCAAGATCACAAGCAGCTAGTGACTACATCGTGAATTTTCATCTTTTTTCTACCATCCCCACTCTCAATCTTCTCTTTATGGGTTATATCAAAACTTTTCAAAGACAGAGATTTGTCTTATGTTTTGTCTAGATGCTCAGAGTGGTACTTCCCAAATGCTGGTGTATAGACTTGATGACCCATCAGGTCAGGACCTAGGGATGGACTTTTGAAAGAAGACTGTTATTTTAATTCAATAATTCAATATCTTAAAAACCCTAATGGAGGGCTGAGAGGTAGTACAGCAGATAGGGCTCTTGTCTTGCATGTGGCTCACTTAATTTCAATCCCGGGTTCCACATATGGTTCGCAGAATAGCACCAGGAGTGATCTATAAGCACAGAGGCAGTAGTAAGCCCTGAGCACAGCAGGATGTGGTCCAAAACCAAACAAACATAAAAGCAATGGATCTTCTTTAGGAATAGTATTTCACCCAAACAAAGAAGTGTCAATATATTTCTTAGCCACAAAATAAACTGTCCAACTTGTCACCTTGAAATATGAGTTTTCTCTGATAATGATTTCGAGGGCCCAATTAATTTATTGGCTTAACTGATTGCTGTAGTGTCTGTTGAATCTGACTGATTCTCACTAATGATATGGCTAGCCACGCTCCTGAGGGCTCTTGAAGTTTATTAAGTAATTTGTCCTTCTATATTCTCTATTCTCTTAGAGTCCTTGCATCCAGAGTTAACACCTTTTTTCTCTCCTTTGCTTTCACATCAATAAGATGAAATCATTCTTCAGCAATATCTACTAATCTTTAATTTGCAACACATAAGCATTTAAAAATAATAAGTTGATTGAGAATTGTCTCATAAATATATAGAATTTTGAAGAAGTTGAAATTTTGGAAAAGTTTTTTCCATAGATAAAGTTGCAGTCAACAGATGAGTTTTCGGGCAGTCGCGATAGCACAGCGGGTAGGGCATTTGCCTTGCATGCGGCCAACCCAAGTTCGATTCCTCCACCCCTCTCGGAGAGCCCGACAAGCTACCAAGAGTATCTCGCCCACAGGGCAGAGCCTGGCAAGCTACCCGTGGCATATTCGATATGCCAAAAACAGTAACAAGTCTCACAATGGAGCCGTTACTGGTGCCCCCTCGAGCAGACAGCAAATCGATGAGCAATGGGATGACAGTGATAAAGTGACAGTGAAACTACAAATACAGGTAATGTATTTTTTCTGGTTAGTTGGTTTAATGCGTTCTTATTTCTTTAAATCAAGAAGCTTCAAGTGTACTCTCAAGAACCCAATTATTAGTTCAATTATAATAATCAGCCTTGCCTTAATCCCGCTCTAACATGGAACATCTCATGAGGTAAAACAGCAGCCGTCCCTTAAAAAAACTAGTGAACATCTAGTAGAAACTAGAAAGACTGCTCAGCACAACTGTCCCTTTACTTATTTCCCTGAATACCAACCAACTGGATGATGTCCATTGTGTGTGCAAATGTTCAGTCTTCCAAAATTAGAGATTTGGGGGAATGAGCAGAAATTAAAACTTAAATTATTATACTAACTTCATATTTTTAAAATTCAAGCAAGGCCAGAGAGAGAGTAGAGATGGTAAGGTGTTTGCCTTGAATCGCGCAGTTATCCCTGGTATTAACCCTCAAAGGAGTGAGCCCTGAGCACAGAGCCAGGAGTGAGCCCTGAGCATAAATGAGTGTGGTCCAAAACATACACACACACAAAAAAAATCAAAACTCCAAGTCATACCTCATCCTTTGCGAAGATTGTTTCATCATTAGCTATCCCAGTTTTATTACTTCCAGGAATATCATCAGCAGAGAGAAATCTGTGGAAGCCTGGCACCTTTTGGGCTTCTGAGAAATCTATAGACCTGCAAGAAGAAACCAGGTGAGGGGCCAGGCAAAATAAACATCTGCAGACTTACCCACTCAACCACTCACCCTTGCACAGCCTGTTTTTATTTCAATACTTTTTTTTATCCACCCAATACTTTCTCTTTCTGTTTTCTGCTCTATTCTGCAAATAACGAATGAACAATTTCCCACCAGACTGAGTGCTACTGAAGAAACAAGGAGTGACCCTGTTTGTAGGAATTCCCAGGGACTCAAGTCACAGTGAACAATGTTCACTCAGAACAGATCTGGTTGCTTAATAGCACAACTAATGTCCATCCAACACCAGTGACTTAGAGCTCACCATGTCTGCCAAGACTCTAAAAGTCTTCACTCTACCCACACTCAAAGGACCTTTCCACGCAGCGGCTGCTGGCGGATACACTCATGGACTGTGAACTAAGTTACGGCCCCGTGCAGCCCTGGGAGGGGGAAGGGTTTTTGTCACTCAGCCTTTTCCCCTTTGCGGCAGCATGGCGACCACCACCTTTCAGAGCCAATTGAACAGAGAGGTAGGAGCTTGCAGTGATGGGGGGCGCACAGAACCGGCCCTGCTCCCTGCCCAAATGAAACCTCGGGCGGCCACCCACGAACAGCTCCACTGCTCCTGAACAGCCATGATTCCAGAGGCACACAAACCAATCTCGGAATGCAGCAGCTGCTGGCAGAAATACCTCTGGGTTTAATTACTAAAATACCAGAATCCCAAAACTGGGCGGCCGCTTTCGCAACAGTGAAACATCATATGCTGTTTGCTATCAACAATAAAAAACATATGATCTAATGATGCCATTTTGACAGGTCTGACTGTTGGAGGAAAAACTCCAAATAATGATAGTGAATTTTATGTCGAAAATTCAATGTAATCAAAGTAAGGAGAGAGTAAAGTGAAAATCATCAGCCACACAGGTGGGCGGGAGTGGGAGGGGGAGTATGCTGGGGTTCTTGGTGGTGAAACATGTGCACTGGTGAAGGGATGGGTGTTTGATCATTGTATGACTGAGACTTGATCCTGAAAGCCCTGTAACTGTTCTCATGGTGATTCAATAAGAGAGAGAGAGAGAGAGAGAGAGAGAGAGAGAGAGAGGACCTTTCCAGCCTGGGGGACACAGAGGCTACATGGGGCCATACAGGCCTCCCAGGGAGAATGCTTAGAGAATTTGCAATTATAAGGTGGTATCATGCTAGTTAAGCCCTTATTTCTGAGGAAACAAATCAGGGATTTCAGAAAAGAGATTTGGCCACCACCAATCCATGTACCAACAAAACTCCAAACATATCCTCATTAGAGAAGCAGAAAAATTTAGTTATAGTCTTCATTGTACATTTGGGGGAGACCATGCATAGAGAAGTTAAATTGCTGATCCAAAGCCATCTGATCTGAAATCAGGGTGACTGAATTTGGGACAGAGGTTGTTATGAGGAGTGCCACGCCTGCCAAAGTTGACTCTAACATGTTCCTTACACATGGCTGCATTTGCAAAAAGTACCCAGATTGCTGGCCATTTCAAAGTGGTAGTAATGAAGACTTCCTCCTCCTCCATCTGCTCCAACAGAGAAAATTAAACAGCGCAGGTCAATTTTTGTCAATGTGAATTCAAATCAAGAGCAGGGGCAAATGAATGCACTCTATAGATGGCAACCATACTTTACACACACCCTTATTTCTGGGACCAGGAGAGTTTATCTGTTAGGTTTTATCATTGTCTGTTCACTACCTCTGGAGTCCAGAGGAGAAAGACCCTGATATTGAAGACATCTGATTCCTAATTCACAAGGAAGGAAACCAGAGCACCATATCCGTAATCCACAACAAGGAAAGGAACCAGATACCTGATCCCTAATCCACAGGAGGAAGGGGTGTCAGGCAGGATTTCCCATAATTATTCTGCTGAGCAGGTAATGTGTCTAACGCCTCAGAGGAACACAGTCTGTGTCTGAACACCCCGAGGGAGCCCAGTCCAGATGCTAGTACTGCCCAGTTTCACCGTCTGACTCTGCACTCACACACATCTGTGTGACCCAGGTCTGACCTCCCGGTGCCAGTTCCTCATCAAGCAGGGTAAAAAGAGTTGGCATCTGTAAAGCACTTAAAATCAGGGACAGCAACTAAGAAGTGCCACTTGACTGAGTTTTAGCGGTGGTGGTGGTAGTGACTGAAATGTAGTAGTGGTGATAGTAAGACTATTGAAAGGAGCAGTGGCAACAGTAGTGAGCGTGGTGGTAGCAGTAATAATAGCAATCACAGTGGCTGTGGAAGTGGTGGTGTGATCATGGCAGCAGTACCAATGGTTGTGGTAGAAACCAGATAGACAGACAGTGGGTAAGGTGCTTGCCTTGCCTGCAACTGAGTTACATTCCCAGAACCCCATAGGGTGCCCTCAGAAATCAGGACAGGAGTGATCCCTGGTCACAGAGCCAGAAGTAATCCCTGAGCACATCTGAGTTGGCTCAGAAAGAAAAAGTAGCAATACTGATAGCAGTAATAATGGTGTGGAGGAGCTGGAGCCATAGCACAGCGGGTAGGGCATTTGCCTTGCACACGGCCAACCCGGGTTCGATTCTCAGCATCCCATATGGTCCCCCAGCACTGCCAGGAGTAATTCCTGAGTGCATGAGCCAGGAGTAATGCCTGTGCATCGCTGGGTGTGACCCAAAAAGCAAAATTATAATAATAATAATAGTGTGGAATGTTATCACTGCCACGGTGGATATGGGAGTAACAGTAGCAGCAGTGGTGGTGGTGGTGGTTATAGTGGCAGTGGTAGTAATGAATACAGCAGTGGTGTTGGTAATTATAGTAGTAGTTAGAGTAGTTACCACTGTAGTAGAGGAAGAAAGTAGTAGTTAGTGAAGGTGGTAGTAATAATGGTAGTGGTGTTAATAGTTGCGACAATAGTAAAACTAAGCATCCTAGTCATGGGGTTGTTCGCAATGGCAGTGATCGTGATAGTACTGATAGTGGTAGTAACAGTGCTGCTTGTTGTTGCCACGGGGTAGAGGGCATAGTGATGGTAGCAGCAGTTGTAGCTGTAGTGAAACTAGTGAAAGTAGCGGTGGTGGCAACTGACTCGAGTTCTGCGGAAACTGCATAGACATTTGACCCATACCCAGAGGGCAGCTCTAACCGGCCTTTCAAAGAACTTTTAGTCGCTGCTGCCAGGCGAGTGTACAATCAGCTGATGCAGCTGTCCAAGCAACCCAGCCCTAGCCCCCTCTCCACTGTCTCCCCCAACCCGGGACCCACAAATGCTGCTCTCCAGACTAATTTGAAGAGGTGCCTGTCTTCCCTCTAGATTGGGAGGCCCCGAGAGAGCTCACCATCTGAGTCCCAGTACCCAGCCGGGGTTCCCAGCACCCTCACCCCCACGTCAATGCCCCCCTCTCACTTGATCTTGGCGTGTGCCCGCGTGCTGGTGACCAGACGGAGAGACAGCTCATTGTCATAGCGAGGGATGTCATCACAGTACACGGCCTCCCCAGAGGCCTGCAGGGCAGCGGCCAGGTGGGGCAGGGGACGGCCCACCATGTCCTCCTCTGGCTGGTCTTTGGGCACCTCCTGGAACCACGTGGTCACAAGTCAGACTGAGCTGAGGGAGAGCTGTCTCCCCGCAGACCCAGAGAATAGGAGCATGGCAGGCAAAGCGACTGGCAGTGAGGATGGAGGGGCAGAGGGGCCAGAAAGGCACACTGATGTGCCTGTCACTATGTACAGGCACGGGAAGAAAAGAGAAGAACCCAAGTGATAGGGAAGCTCATTCTGTCCCTCACAGCCAGTGCAAGAGCAGGCATCTCTGCAAAGAGGCTATGGAAGAGCTGAAGCCAGAGCAAAGAGCTGTCTGTGTTATAAGTGGCAAACACTGCATGTACATAGTTCAAATTCTGTAGGGAAAATGTTATAAAGATATACATGTCCATGAAAGTAAGAAAGGGGGGGAAACAATACACAATTGTGTAGCAATAAATTTTCTTCTGGAAATAGGAATTGGGGAGATTTTTATTTTCTTCTTCTAGCTTTGTTTTTGAAATATTCTAAAATGTACAGTTGGCCACTTCACAACATGAACTTACAGTATCAATAAATATGATACAGTTCTGTCAATTATTTTCCCTTCCTGGCAGTTTTCTTAACATTTTTATCTAGCTAATTTTACAATAATAATTAGTATATAATACATAATATACATATGCAGCATGTGGTAATCATTTATGTTATTGGTAAGTCTTTTCAGGCAACACAGATGATTAATAGTTAGGTTTGGAAAATACAAAAGTTATATGTAGGGGATGAGTACCTCTACCTTTCATGCTTTGTTCCAGGGTTAACTGTATTCATTTTATAATAAAATGATATTTTGTGTTTTCTAATATAAGTAGCTATATTAATAATATTTATTGAATTATTAGTATATGCCAGTAACTGTATCAGCTATTTGCTTTTACTAGCATATTTAATCTTCAAACTCTCTTAAGAAATAAGGACCATAATTACCCACAATTGCAAATAGGCTTATCAACTTGGCCAAAAGGTCAAAGTAGATAAGCAATTTGCCCAAGGTTTCATAGTAAAAAGATAGCAGGGTCTGGATTCCATCCAAGCCATGCAGTCCCAGAGTTAGGAGCTAAGACAGGAGCCTAGCTCCTACCCTAAGAGAGGAGCTCTCAAATTGCCACAAAGAAACCTCAAAACCTGGACTTGGATAAGTTGGGATGCTTTGCTTTGTTTTGTTTTGCTTTGCTTTTATATGCTTACAGAGAACTGCAGGTTTGGTTCATTGCAGGTCTCGTACAATAGAAAATGACAAATAGGAGAAAGAATTTCTTTCAGGAATGGATCAAGACTAGAGTTATCCAAGAAAAGCCAAAGAGGAAACAGCTTCATTGACGTTCTTCTGCTTCTCACTGGTGCCCGTGCCCAAGGTCCAAAGCCTTAAGAGCCTCCATAAAGCTGAGGTCAGCCCTTGGTCAAGTGCGAATGTCGTGGGATGTGTGTTGAGCCCACCCCTCCCCCCGCCAGTGGGAACACCCCCCGCCGGTCTCACCTGGAAGAGCTGGACGTTGGCCGGAGGGTCTTTGTGAAAGAGTAATGTGGCACTGGCATAAGTGGGGTCCAGTTTGTCACATTTCTGTGGAAGGAGGAGAACAGAGGGCAAGTGTTGGTGACTTTCCATCTCAGACACAAACCAGGGTTGTCCCAAGCAGCAAGAGTCGCAGGAGACAGGAGCCCCCCCTCTCCTCAACACACCCTCAATCCAGAGCGCTCGGGATGGCTCCCGATTTCCCAACGTGGACTTGGAGAACTGGGTACTTAGCTCCAACACTCCCACCCCACCCCTACTCTGCAGAAGAAAGGGTCTGTCCCCCACACCCGCGTGTGCCATGTGACAATGACCTGCACCCTCTCCCTGCCCCGGACTTCCGGAAGCCCCGCAGCCACGGCCACACTCCTCTACCACGGCCACGTTAGCCCACTGCCCAGTTAAATCTCCTGGATTTTCTGCAGCTTGGCAGTACAGCATCCTCAAACTCTGCAATTCAAACATCCCAAGAGGAGCACGCCAGATTGGATGGGAATGTAATGTAGAAGCCAACTTAGCTCGACTGACGAAACCACTGACCCAGAAGGCTCAACTAGCAAGGGGAGCTTAGTAATCCCTCGAACAAGCACTTGATATCCCCCCGTGGTGAGATATAACAATTTTCTTTTGGTGAAGTATGTTTTGCTAATCCCATCAGCCATTTAGTGGTAACAAGCAATATTAATCAGTTATTTGGGGCCTGCTACCATGTGGCTGGGGAGAGAGGGACAGCGGTGGAGGGAGGTGACGGGAGTGGAAGGATTGGGGTTGGACTGTCGGGTGCCTGTAACAGATCATCGGGAACGACTTTGCAAACCACGGTGTGTAAATAAAGCGGAAGGGAAGAAGGACGCACACCCACACCCCAATACACTCTACAAGGCCTGCAGCGTCCAGCCTCTCTCTGCACAAGGTGGCCTGCACCCGCCCCCCAGCCCCACTCTGCCCGGGAACAGCCCGCAGCAGTCTCCCTCGGTGCACTCTGCACAGGAAGTGACCTGCGCCCACACCCAAGGTCCACACGCTTCTCCAGGAAGCACTTCCTCCCTCCCTCACAGGCTGTGTCCGTCCCTCCCACACTTAGGCTCTCTGCAGGGCACACCTTTCTCAGGAAAAGCCTTCCTCTTCCTTCTGAGACCTCGGGACATCTTTATCAATCAAGGAAGTGTTCGTGACATAAATTTATTGGAACCCAGGGGAACATAAACTCGGTATGTGCCTGAGCCTCACTCTGTTTCGAAAGTGATGGAGCCAGATTCAGAGGTACACAGATAACAATCTAGTGATCGATGGAAGGACAGACAGAAAGGCAGAGCCAGGCAGATAGAACAGACGCCAGGAGAGACAAATGTAGGGGAAGGACCAGATGAATTACAATAGCGGCGATAACTTCCTCTGTGACCTGAGAGGGGGGCTTTGGGGTCACACCCAGCTGTGCCCAGGGCTTACTCCTGGCTCTGCCTTCAGGGCTCACTCCTGGCAGGGCTCAGAGGACGATGTCAGGTGCTGGGGCTCGAACCTGGATGAGCCCCACGCAAGGCAAGTGCCCTGTGCTCTGCACTATCTCTCTAGCCTTAACACCTTTCTACACATGGTCTAAAATTTCCCACATTTGGTCCTTATTACTTTTATAATTGGAAAAAATAAAACACAGTGGGTAGGGCGTTTGCCTTGCACGCAGCCAACCTGGGTTCGCTTCCTCTATCCCTCTCGATGAACCCAGCCAGCTACCGAGAGTATCTCACCCGCATGGCAGAACCTGGCAAACTACCCATGGCATTTTTGATATGCCAAAAACAGTAACAAGTCTCACAATAGAGATATTACTGGTGCCTGCTCGAGCAAATCAATGAGCAACGGGATGAGAGTGATACAGTGATACAGTGATGGATCTCTTCAGAGAGGTGCTCCACTCAGCAGTGCCCACATCTGCGATGCCTTCTCTGCTCTGTGCTGGACCCTCAGCTTTCTCACGCTCAGGGCCAGGTGCCCTGCACAGCCCTCACCCCTGCTGGCCCCTGTGCCCAGATAGTCCTCCTTCAAGAAAGGGGCAAAGTCTTTGCTTGTGGACAGACAGTCCTGGGAGAAGGACCCACTCCAGCAGCACCCTGGGGTAACGCAGAGCCCTTGGGTGCCACGAGCCCTGCCTGACTCTGGAATCCATCTACACTCTCACCGCACTCTGCGTCCCCAGTCTGAGCACCAGACCACAGTCACGGGGGCCGTGCGGTTGGCAGGAAGGGAGCACCTCTGCGCCTTAGATCATGGCCTATTCCAGGTCGTATATAAAGCTTGACTAGGACCCAAACCCACACCCCTGCCTCCCAGACCAGTGCTCTGCCCTCGGGCACCTATTGGCTCTGGCCTCTGGGGGCTCCCTGTGTTCTTCCTGGTCATTGCTCCATGGACCTTAGGTGTCCAGAGGAAAGAAGCAGGTCAACCAGGTGTTCCATAGCATTAGATCACCCAGGGGAAAAAAAATCCAAACCCTCACCCCCACACACACTGAAGTGGCCCTGGCCCTAGGTAGGTCCCCACTCACATCCTCTGTGTCCCCCTTGCCCAGCTTCTGAAGCACCGTCAGGTAGAACTTGAAGAAGAAGCTGAGCGTGAGGGTACGTCGAAACTCCACCATGCCGCCAGGGGCACTGGGGGACAGCTGCAGCTCCTCCGCCAGGCTGGCGCACACTTCCTGCAATAGCTGCTCGTTCCAGGACCTGTGGAGAGAAGCTCGTGGGTCAGTGCTCCCGTCAGCACGCAGGGGTGGAGATGTGCTCTGGCCTTACAGGCTAGGGCCTGGGGTCAAAGTTGAACTCATACTCACTATTCTGGTTTTCCTGAAGCCCTGTGAGCCTCAGTTTCCTCCGTTTAAAAGATACATACAATGTAATAGATCACAAAATGGTAATAGTTAAATCTTGAGACTCTTATCATGCACAAGACACTGCCCAACGTGCTTTTAATTAATGAGCACTCTATTTTTTTTTTTTTTTTTTTTTGCTTTTTGGGTCACACCCAGCGATGCTCAGGGGTTACTCCTGGCTCTGTACTCAGGAATTACTCCTGGCGGTGGTTGGGGGACCATATGGGATGCCGGGGATCGAACCCGGGTCGGCCGCATGCAAGGCAAACGCCCTACCCGCTGTGCTATCGCTCCGGCCCCAATGAGCACTCTATTTTTTTATTGATTGAGGTATTGTGATTGACAATATCTTCAATGACAGTTTTCCATGTACATAATTCTTATACTTCATCCATCACCGGTGCACCCATCTCCCTCCCTCAGGGACCCCAATGCCTCTTTCTTTCAGCACCCCAACACACACAAACTCAATGATGTGGATCAGTTCTAATTGTGTTGCCTTTGACCCTTTCTTACAACCGTGCTGTATATTTTAAGTCCCATTTCCTTCTGACTGATTTCACTCTGCCTGGTATCCTCTCGTTCTATCTCCACAAATTGCATGCCTTTGTTCCTTTTTAGAGCTAGACAGTGAAATATGACGCAGCTCAAACAGATAATGAGCACTTTAATTTTGTGGATTTATTCTGAAGATATAATAAATCTGGGGGCCACACCCAGCTGTGCTCGGGGACCATGAGAGCACGGGGCTATGCTCAGGGATCACTCCTGAGCCCCATATGCAGTATCAGCTATCAAATCCAAGCCAGCTATATGCAAGGCAGAGCTTCCTCTGGCCTTTTAAATATGAATTTGAAAGTGAAATAGGTAAAATTGTATGCTCATTTTATCATATGAGGTATGGAAAAATTAAGTAAATTACTGATAAGTATTGGATCCAGGTCAAGTTAATTTTTAAGTCTCCTCTGTGGCAACTGTACAGATTACACAGGTCAGTGATAGGACAGGGTTTGGTACAACTGCTGCCATAAAGTAGCTATTATAATCGTAGCAGTTCTAATAATAGGATTAGCCATAGCAATAACAGCAGCAGCAGCAGTAATGCAAGTGGTGGTACTAGCAGTTGAAGAAACAGCAGTAGTAGGAATACTGAAATCAATAGCGATAGTGGAGTAAAAACAGAATTAGTAATAGTAGCAGTAGTAAAGGAAGCAGAAGTAAGAGTAATTGCAATACCATCAGTAATGATATAATTAGTAGTAGAAGCAATAGCAGCAGGAGTGACACTACTATAAGAAATAATAGCTGAAGCAGCACTAGTAAAAGCAATAGTAGTGGTGATAGTAGCAGCAAATTAATTGTATCAACAGTGACAACACTAGCGCGGCAACAGTCATGGTCTATCAGTAATAAAAGCATTAGTAGTAAAGGAGATGTCAATATTAGTAGTAATAGTAAAAGTATCATGGTTGTAGAAACAGCACCAGTAGTGATGATAATAAGAGCACTAACAGTCACAGTAATAATACAAACAGCAGTAGTGATTGGATAAGCAAAATCACTGAAATCAGTCTCATCACAAGCATGGTCGCTGTAATAATAGTAGAAATAGTAATAGTAGAAGCAAGAGCAGTAGTAACAATGAAAGGACAGCAATAGCCGTATTGACTACTAATAGCCATACACATACTACTAATAGAGCAGCAGAAATGGCAGCAGTGATATTAACAGGAGATACAACAGCAACATGGCATTTATGGCCATAAATGTAACGTGTTGGCTATAGATCAGCAGTATTGTGGGAACAGTAGCAAGAGTAGTGATGCCATAGAGGAACAGTGTGTAGAGGCAACAGTAGCAGGAATGTGGCACTTGTAGAACGGCACTAATGTGGTGGCTATGTGGACTCAGCACAATGTAGGGACTGTAGTAACAGTACTAATGGGGGAGTGTATCAAGTATAACATGGGAAAGCTATAGCGACAGACATGTGGGAGCTGTAATAACAGTAGTGCTATGGAAGTTGTTGCAGCAGTAACGTGGGAGTCACAGGAAGCAGTGGTGTGGGAGGAGTTGCAGTTATAGCAGTAGTGTGGAAGTGGTAATAACTAGCAATGTGGGAGTTGTGATAGCAACATTAAGGTAGGAGTTGTAGCAATAATAGTAATGTGGAATTTTAGTGCCCATAGTAATGTAGGAGTTACTATATAGGCAGTAGCAATGTGGGAGTTACAGTAGCAATAGTCATTAAAAGTTGTAGCAGCAGTAGCAATGTAAGAGATGTAACAAAGTAGTAATGGGGTAACATTGATGGTAGTAATGTGAGAATTCTAATGTAGGAATTGTACCATACTCATGTAGAAGCCAGCAATTGTCACAATGCGGGCATTGTAGAAACAGCAGCAATGTGGAAGTCATAATAGCAGCAGAAATATGGGTGGGGGTAGTGGTAAAGTCACATGGGAGTGGCAGTCACAGTAACATGTGGACAAAGTAGTAACAATACTCAAGTGGAAGGAGTAGTAACAACAGTCACTTGGGAGGGGAAGGGAAGCAGTCACATGGGTTGGGTTGCCAGAGTCAACCTATCTGCCCTCACCCCTCACCTTGTCAGTTGTCTTTGTGAGGTCTTCAAGGCAGCCAGGGTCCGGTCAGCCATCCCACCATAGCAAAGCGCCAGCTCCTTGACCTCCAAGGTCCCTGGCTGGAACAGGACTCTCATGCCACAAGTGACTTTGGCGATGTCATCTTCTCGGCGGGAGGCCTGCTTAAATGCCGAGAAGAACTCACCCTAGGACAGAACAGAGTCACCCAATCACACATGTGTAGCTTGGCTGCAGGCCTGAACTTGACCCCAGGTCCAGGTGGAAGCAACTATAAGCTCAGGTCAGCAAGGAGCCAGGGGACAGCCTGCCAGAACTGACTGTCCACTCCAGAGATTGCCTGGGACATCCCAGCCCTGGGAAAGGGACGCGGCTCCTCCTGTTAGCAGGGACAGCAAACAAGCAGCAGGGGAGGGAGACACTTAGCCAGTGACTTCTCACGGGCCCCCGACTCCAGTCCCCACCTCTCCCGCATCCTGGCCCAGCATAGAGTCCAGTGGCTCTGCCAGGGAGAAGGTGAGACTTCTCCTGGCCCACCCTTCCAGCAGAGACATGCCGGAGAGATACACGGTGCTTGCCTTGCACACAGCTAACCTAGGTGGAATTCCAGCCACCCGTAGGGCCCTCCAGGCCCCGTCAGGGGCGATCCCTGGGACAAGAACTGGAAGAAAACCCAAAAAAAGCACAGTCATGTGCAGCCTAAAAACCTAACCTAATCAGAGAAACACACTCCAGTCTGTGGCCTTCACAGACTTTCTCCACCTGTCTCTCACTTGTCTATGGATTTGCTTAGAACCTTTGATTCCAGGGCAAGCAAGACAGTACTAGTACTGAGTGTAAATCACATCCACCAAGCCTGGCTCAATGCCCAGCTCAGGTCCTCAAGGACCAACAGGGTGACCTGGGTAATCCCTGGCACTGCAAGTTCTGACCAACGCACATCCTGGGACCCCAACAATATGACTGGCAGAGAGTCACTAGTGGAGCCCCCAGGAAGTAGACCTCCCTCTCTTCTCTCACTCCCCAACTCCCTCCCCCTCCCGCCATTTGCCCACTGGCTCAGATTCCTGGAGTCAGAGATAGCCCTGGCCACGACCCAGAGTCTGAAATCAGTTCTGGAAAGAGGTTCCAGCCACTGTCTTCCGGGACAGGCCAGGCCAGGACAGAAGGCTTTGTCCAGAGTACCGTGTACTCTTGGGGCTGGGTGTCCAGTCTGATTTCTGAGAAATGTCCCTAAATCTGGGTATCACAATCCTTTCCTCCTTCTTGTTGCTTTTCATGTCCCTCTGGGCAAACTGAATGCTGGTGGGTGCTAGATCTCTTTCCTCCACTCGCCAAATGTTCTCCCTGTACTGTGAAATGCTTACCTCTGGGAAACAGTGACAAAGGGTCTGTCAGGCCCAGGCAGGAATCTTCAGGAAACCACTTGGGGACAGACCTGCTCTCCTGTAATTAGCGTTCTTGTAGTGGAGTTTGGTGGGCTGGAGCGATAGCACAGTGGCAGGGCATTTGCCTTGCACGCGGCTGACCCAGGTTTGATTCCTCCGCCCCGTCAGAGAGCCCAGCAAGCTACTGAGAGTATCTCGCCCCACGGCAGAGCCTGGCAACTACCTGTGGCATATCCAATATGTCAAAAACAGTAACAAGTCTCACGATGGAGACGTTACTGGTGCCTGCTCAAGCAAATCAATGAGCAACGGGATGATAGTGACAGTGACCGTGATAGAGGAGTCAGGATTAGCAAGGGGAAGACCCGCCCTGGGGCCTTCTTCAAGCTCTGGGACCCGTAAACCCAAACCACACTCTTTCACAGTTGCCTTCACTCCATCCCACATCTTTTTGCTTAAAAGACCCTCCTGAATGGAGCAGAACCACATAGTCGCGCTAACTTGGGTCCCGACGACCAAGAGCCAGGCCATCAGAGGCCCCCAGACTAAGTGAACCTGCTCACGAAGGGAAGAAGGTTTTCAGCAGAGCCCAGGTGAAGAACAACTGAAGGCCTCCGCCAACTCAAGGCCGGAGAAGGCCATCCTTACTCCTCCACCCTATGCCCGCCACGGCAGCCATACGTGTCACTGAAATTAATGGCTGAGTGACCAGCGGTGCCCCCCACTAGCCACAGGCCTCCGCAGGGAGCCTTCCGTTGTGATTTCAGTCCGCACAGAGCCTTTTCCTGCAGGTCACCATGCTTGTTTGACAGACAAGGACCCGGGGACTCAGAAAGTTGAGCTGCCCGGCCGGGAGTCCCCCTCACCTCCCTGCTGTAGGGGATCTCAATGGAGAGCAGGATCTCCTCAGGACCCAGCTGTGTCTTCCTGTAGGCAGGGAAGAAGTTTTGGTCCATCTGCAGTGTTCTCTTGGTACCTGTGCGGGAGCAGAGGAAAGGGGGCCAAGTGAGAAGGGAAGCAATCCCCGGGGGGGTGCGGGGTGGGGTGGGGGACAGTGGATCTGATGGAGTCCAGAGTCAGGACAAGGGTGGGATAACGGGGGCCCAACTCCTTCTGCATCACCGCGCTGGTGAGTGTGTCACAAGGAAAACATAGAGAACAAAAGTACGATCCAAATTTGGGAAATCATGTTGTACTGAGTTTAGTAAAATAAGAGTTTAAATTTGTGGGACGACTATAAGGAATATAGATGTATGTCTTAAGTCAGAAAGATAATGGATGCAGATATCATCAGTTGGAAAAAGGAAAGTAATCCTGTTAAAGTGAAGTTGATTTTGAAATGGGTTGAAGGAAAGGTACAGGACAGAATGAATATAAAGGAATGTGTAGAAGGTTTGAAGTTGTGTTTGAAGGAAAGAAACTGATCACTGTTTTAAGAAACTCTTTAAATCACATGCAGAATTGTTCTAGTATGTTTTTTGGTAGGATCTATGGAAAAGATATTGGATGGATTGTCTGGACTCCTGTTACAGTGCTCTTAGATAATTGAATTCTTCAAAAGTTGCGGGAAATCAAGGGTTTTTCAAATGAGATTAAATGAATTAGACATGTTTAACTGTACACTGGACTCCGAGTACAGTGCTCTTATTAATGGGAAGTCAACGTTTTCAACATGGGATTGAATGGATTAAATATGATGTTAAATTGTACACTTTCTGTACAGATTTTAGATTCTTTGGCTAGGAACTACAACAAATGGGTGTGTTGCATCTCACTGTGAGTAAAGTGAAATGTTTTTCTCTTCTTTGTACCTTCGGTATGTTTTTGATGCTTCGTGGCACTATGTTGGTTTGCATAAATCCAGACAAAAGTCTTTCCTCTCTGTAATAGGGTCTACCCCTCATGCAGACAGGAAAATCAATTATGGGACCCCAAAGCCCTCTTTCAGGGAAAGAGTCAAGAGATTGGTCTAAATGACAGGAGCAGGTATTTAACAGGTACTGTTTCAAGTACCCTACAAACCTCAGGGAGACCCTAGAGGCCAGTTGGCTTAAGGAAAGAATGGAAATCATCACTGCTATGGAAAATGAGAAATCCGGGAATCTGTGTGACTGACACAGTCTGGGCCTACTCAGCATCAAGAAAAACCCTGGAAACCAGGATCTCTCCCAGCCCTGAAAAAGGGAGGGGATGGACTCCTTTCTGCCAGGATGCATCTACGGAAAAGGCCACCTCCAGTTCAACCTGAAAGCTCGAGACCATCCAGTTCATCGTGGGACATTTATGGCCAGGCCTGGGTAACTCTGACGTGCCACATAAGATTAATGCCATTATTGGTGTGCCTCCTGTCTTTAGCCCAACCCCCAGGACTTCTCAGTAAATAATGGGGTACCCCAAAATGGAGAGTTCTCCAATCTTGCTGTGTTTATGCAAAAGAACAAGTCAGATTTGTTAAGCCATCAGGCAAATTTTAAAATGAAGGTGGAGAGAAAACCATGTTTCTGTAACTTGCCTTTTAAAGAATCAGATTCAAATTATACAGAGTGATCTAGTAAATGTATTCTAATCTTGATCTAAAAGGTATTCCTTCTGGGTAATTCAGGTAAAATGTGTTTTGCTGACTGTAAAGTAAGCAGCCTAGTCTTTGGGACTCAATGTTGAACTTGCTATCACTAGTCTGAAAGCCATCTTTCATGGGAAGGAACTCAGTAAGTACTATGCTTTCTGTTTCATTAATGAACCTAGTGGAAATTCTGGGCTTCCTTTCCTAACACTTATTCAGCATCAAGGAATTTACCAAGGAGAGGATTGGCAGCTTGACTTCATGTAAATGATCAAATGCTCATATTCTAGGTATAAATATCTACTGCTTCCAAATGACAGCTTCAGTGGATGGGTAGCTTTTCCAATCTGAGAAATGGTGTGGTGCTTCTAGGCCACTAGAAAAATCTGGACATAGGAAGTCATTTTCTATCAACCATGGGTGGAGCAGTTATTCTTTTCCATTGTTTTTTATGACAGAAATGGGTATGGCATTATGTTGCTTTGGGTTCTGTTGCTTTAACTCTTATGTTTCCTAAGACAGCAAACTATTTTGTCCTTACTAGGTCAGAAAGGACCTTCCACATCTAATCATTTCTAATCATTTCTAATCAGAGTCTAATCATTTCAAAGTGCCATCCCTCAGTCTAATTGATCTGATCTTTTCTTTCAGATAACTTCAGGAACCCAACCAGTTCATTGCCTGGGGTCCACTAAAACTAAGGTAGCTTGAGGTTTCACCCCTTGTGCAGGCAGGGTCTGCGCCCCTCTGTCAGCATGAAGCAGCTTCAGAAGATGGATCACCGACCATTTTCCCCTTAAAGATTTAAAGTGGTGAAATCTCTAGGGGGGAATATGATGTAGGCAGGTAGATAGGGAAAGGCCCTTGGCAATGAAACAGATTAATAAAGTCTCTGGGAAGGAGAATCCTGAGACTGACCCACCTTGTGGATACAGAAAACAGACCTGATAAGACCTTCTAAAGAAGACCATCACCACTCCCAACCTCCCTGGTAACCTCCTTAGCAACGGACTTTTACCCGAGAAGAAGCCCCCACGTGGGGGCAGGTTGAAGAGACCCTATAAAAGACACCTTGAACAAAGGAAGCACGCGCATATGCTGCCTGAGCCCATGTGCTGCTTGTGCCATGTGGCCGAGCACATGTGTCGCCCGCATCTCCCCCCTTGAGATGTGTACTTTCATGCTTTTGTGTTTGTGTCACAAGGGATACCGGACAATGCCTCCCCTGACCACATTTAATTTAAAACAAAACAGGGGGAGATGTAGGGAGCCATTTTACAAGCCCGGCTCCTATCCTCTAGTCCAGCAGAGGCTTACTTGGGATTTCTGTAAGAAGGTCACCACTGTTGACCTTACTGATCTTATCAGTTCACCATTCCTCTCACTAGCCAACGCCCATGCCTGATCTGCCCAACGCCCATGCCTGATCTGCATTTTACTATTGTTCCTATGGGTGTCCAAGCATGCGTACTGCCCCCTCCCACCAAGAGGTATAAGTATTGTAACTGCTGTGAATAAACTCTCTCTCTCTCTCTCCCTCCTCCTCCTTCTGGCTCTGCATCTGTTCATTCGGTTACGTCTCCTCCTTAGCCCCACGAGGGGTCCTCCCTGCAGGACAGGATGGGACCCCACAGGAAGACTTGTGTCCCCACTAACCCTCTCCAGTCCTGCTTTCTATTCCTCTACTAGAGACAACTCACCTTTGGATATGATGGTCAGCTTGGCCCTGCTAGCCATGAACACAGGGTTGAGGTCAGAGATGGGGCTGGCATTGATGATGTTTCCCCCAATGGACTAGGAGCAAGCAGAGAAGGTGTGAGAGTCCCCCAGGAAGCCCTTGTCATACAGCTGCCCCCACAAGGACCTAAACCCCCAGAGACACAAATCTGGCAGTAAAATGTTGGACATGAAGAGCCATGTCTGAAATTTGAGTTCTGAATACTGGCTTTGAGGTCCCAGTCTAGAAAACCACCAAAAGGAGAGCAGGTCCAGTCCCCCAAAATACACTCCCTCCTTCCTCTTGGCCTAGCCTTTTCCTGGAAGGGTGGGGTTAGCTCATCACACAAGCTGGAGAGAAATGGGAGATAGTGATCAAGGACAAAGAACAGGAAGCTTTGGGAGTGACTGTTCTCTCTGGGGCTGAGCCCTTGGCAAGCAGAAGACTCTGAGTTCTTGGTAGAGCAAAGGGGGAAAAAACCCAGTTGCATAACTAAAAAAAAAAAAAATACAGACTCCTTCCTGGAGGTGGTGTTCCACCTCTGCAGGGCCTCAGTTACATTTCCTGAGGTCCTGAGTCTCCTGGCGATTAGAGGTGGGGCTGCGATGGGAGTACCAGTATGTCACTGTCAACCCATTGTTTGTCATTTCACTCGAGCAGGCACCAGTAGCGTCTCTATTCCTCCCAACCAGCCCTGAGATTTTAGCAGTCTCTCCTTACCCGTCTTTTCCAACGATTAGAGACTCTTTCAAGGTCAGGGGAATGAGACCTATCGTTACTGTTTTTGGCGTTTCAAATAAGCCATGGGTAGCTTGCCAGGCTTTGCCTGTGCAGGCGGGATACTCTCAGCAGCTTGCTGCATAAATATAAATTATATATATGCATATATTATAAAGTATACATAATACATTATAATGTATGTATAATGCATTATATATTATTCTCTACATAGTATATATAGTAATATCGAGATATTCTTATCATCTAGGGGTGTCCTGCTCCCAGAGAAATTTGTCATGATATGGAAACAGTGACAAAGGGTCACTGTCATGTATGCAGAAGGAGCACCTGGCCTTTGACCATAAACTATTTATCTGTAAATACCATTCCCTGTGAATATTAAGTCTTGGAAGTTCAAAGTTTTGTTTTACTTAGTTTTCCACCACAGTCTAATGTTCTTAGCAATAGCTGGTCTCTCTCAGTGAGCTCTATGATAAGGTACTGTTTGCCAGATGTTTGGTCCTAATATGGTAAACACCTATTTATTCATTTTAGTTTGGGGACCACACCCAACAGTGCTCAAGGATTTCTTCTGGTTATGTTCTTGGGGATCACTCCTGACAGGACTCTGGGGACTATATGGGGTGCAGGGGAAGACCTACAGCCAGGTCAGCCATGTGTAAGGCAGGTGCCCAGGACATCCCTTTTTTGGAACCTTCTATTATATTTCTCTATGTATATATATATATATATACACGTATATATATATACATGTGTATGTATATATATGTATGTATACATATACATATACAAATTATATCTCTCAGAGAGCCTGGCAAACTGCCCATGGCATATTCAGCATGCCAAAAACAGTAATAATAATTATTCATTAATTATTACAAATGAGTATGAATAATGAGTAATAATAATTACTCATTAATTCAGGTATCATTCCCCTGACCCTGAAAAAACCTCCAATCATTGGGAAAGATGAGTAAGGAGAAGCTGCTAAAAACTCAGGGCTGGGACAAATGGAGACACTACTGGTGCCCACTTGAGTAAATCGATGAACAATGGGATGACAGTGATGACAGTGACAGTGAATACATATATGTACATATATATACACATACATACATATATATATTACTCTCTATGATTTGTTGCCTACTGTCTGAACTGAACTCCATCAAATATGGTATGGTAATTACGGAAAAAGGGTAGGAAGTGTCTTGTAATGTGTCACGCTGCCGCGCAAAAGGAAAGCGGCCAGGAGCAGTTGGTAGTGGAGGTGGGTTACAGCCCTGGGTCCCGCGGAGCAGGGAGGGTTCTCACCCAAGAGATAGTAAAGCTTCAAATATTCAAGAGATGGTACGGTTTCTAATTTTCATTAAAAATTGGTAATGTGACTGACAAAAAGTGGAAAGATTTTTATAGTTTTATGGACTTTTTGTTCTGTTAAAGATTTAAGAATACGCTTTGCTAAAAGAAAACAACAGACCAGGAGAAACGACACAGTGCAGGTATGATCCATTTCTAAGTTCTAAGAAGGAAACTGGAAAAGTGGTGTTTTTCCCCAACTTGTACTTAAGTTACTTAAATTACTTGGACTTAAATTACTTCCTCCCAAAAATGGAATCCAAAGAGTTGTGTTTTTCGTATGGGTTTCTTTTCATTCTAAACTATGACTTCCTTCGTTTTGAGATCTGAAGAGTATTTAGCGGTATTTCCTTCCGTGCTTTAAAAGCTTGTGTTGTAAATATATAGCCACACTTAAGAGAACGAGATCGACAAAGGCAGAAAGAGACAGGGTCCTAAGGAATGGGAGTGTTGAGTCCTGTTCTATCCTGTTTTCTGCTTGAACGGTGGGAGAGAGAAGGGCGAGCAGCCTCCCCCCAGGGGCGCTGGGCCGGTGAATGCTATTTGCAAACTGGAAATTGAGGGGCTGACCTGTCTCCTCCCAAATGTCTCTCTCATCCACCCACGTGTTGATGGCCTTGGGCCACGCCCAGGAAAGGACGCAGGAGGCTCCTGACCTCCAGAGTCAAGGGTGGGGTGGGACAGAGTTACAGCCTTGGGTCGGGGTAGCCCACCCACCTTCATCACAAATACCAGCCCCACCAGGTCAGACTCTGCAACAGGGCCCAGGAACCTGCATTCTGCCAGCACCCCAGCCATGGTCCAGCAGCCACGTGGGCCGCCCACTCAGGCAAGCAGTACCCCACATAGAGTGAGGGTCTGCAGGACCCCCGCGCGCACTCACCGCTACTGACTTGACCTGCTTCCCCGCGAACCAGCGCAGCTGCTCCAGGACCCCCCGGAACACCTCTGTCTTATAGGCAGGAAGTTGGATCACTGCATCTGTCAGGATCTTCTCCACCGAGCTCAGGGAGCAAGCGGCCCCAAAGGAGATCCCTGTGAAGACGTGAAGACAGGATCAAGATCGCAAGGGGAGCACCCTCAGGGAGCCTCGCCGCAGACCTGGTGAGACCAAGGTGGGTCTACAGCCTCCAGAGAGGAGGAAGCCCAGGCCCACAGAGGCTAAGTGACTTGCCCAATGCCCAATGCCACACAACTACTTCAAAAGCCAGCGTGTTCTTTCCTCTCGTGGTTCTCCACTCAACATCATCAAATCTCTGAAGGCAAAATTGGGGCATTGTTCGTTTCTTTGTTTCTTTGTTTCTTTGTTTATATTCCTCCCCTTCCTCCCCGCTCCATGATCGATTCTAAATGCATGGGTGGATTGAGAAGTGACCGGAAATCTTCCCTTCAGACTACAGAGCCGTCCTGGACAATCAGGCCCTAGAGAAGCTGACAGCAGTGAGGCCCACAGCTGTCCTGGCACCCCGGCGCCTGTGCCCCAGCCCAGCCCTGATGTGGACTCCAGGTCCATGTCCCCTTACCCTCAGGTCCGTGTTCCACGGCATTCAGCTCCGGCACCCAGGCTGGGCAGATAATTATCGGGAACAGCTTGTTCTTGAACTTCATCTCAACACCTTGAGCAGGAGACAGGCTCAGTGCGGGGTCGGGCTGGCCCAGCCTCTCCACCCCGGCCACCCCATACATGGAGGGGGACAATCTTCACAACCCGAGCCAGCTTTGGGGGCGAAGCAGGGTTAGCAGACTCAGGGTTTCCATCCAATCTCCAAGGTCAGCCCCCACCCTGTCTTTCTCTCGCTCTCAGAAAGTCCCAGCAGCATTCAGACAAGATGAACTTAAGCCCACTGTGTATATGCTTAAAGGCCAAGTCAGAAAGCAGGGTCAGTAGGTGTGGGACCCTCCCAAACTCCTGCCTGAGCTCATCCCCTCTAATCCCCACTTTAGTCCTAGAGGCACTGGCATTGTCTCCTTTGCATGAAGAAGCTGACTGAAGCATGGGAAGGTGAAAAGCTTGGTCTTGGGGTTTGGTTTGTTGCTGTGTCTTAGTTTTTCTTTTTTTTTTGTCTACTTCCCGGGTATAATACTGCACCACATGATCTTCACACCTCCTGTTTCTTTCCAATAATACTGGCACAACTTTTTTTATGCCTCACATAAATTCTTTTTGCAAAAAAAAAGTTTAATAATAATGAAAGAATAAAATCTGCAATGATTATGCAGTGACGGGTCAGAGTGATAGTACAACAGGAAGGATGATTATGCAGTGAAATACGGTAAGAATGGACACACTCCAGTCCTTCCTTCCCCTGGTATTAAGTAGGGGGGGCGTGGGGGCGGAGAACTAGCAGCAATAATGTGAACACCTAACATCTAACATTCAAGAAGAAAACTGACTTCTGGTCTCCTGTCCGTGTGTCTTCCTCTTTTCTTCCTTCCTGTCCGGAGACCAAAAGCTCCACACATGATACTTTGCCCCAGAGACCCAGGGAGACCAGCACTCCCATGCCCTCCTCTTTCACCCCCAGGACTGAAGATGCAAAGTTGGAAAAAGAAATTTCTGTGAACCCTCCTAATCCTCCCTCGAGCACTCGGGAGTCATGAAGGGCACCCCAAGTTTTGAAGGAAACGGCTTGTTGGCAGATCAGCTCTGGGACAAGGGACTCAGATGGGGTAGTAAGTATCCATCCTGATCCATTATCTCTGTCCCACACCAGTCCTTTGCACCCCCGTGCTTGCCTGCAGGGGATCAAACTGTTGGTGCAGGAGGGAGGAGGAAGGGCAGAGAGAAAAGCCTTAAATTGTTCCTAATATAGACCGTATGCAATCTTGTGAATTCCTTTTTCTTGGAATCCGAATTCTGGAAGGCAAATGATTCACTGTGTCTTAGATAAAAGGATCTCAAAGACTCTTCCAGTCATTCTGCAGGTGCTTCCCTGGACTCACACTATGGCATTCCTAAAGACGCACCTTCCAGCCCCCTGCGGCCCCAGGGGTCACAGAACTGTGCTGGAGACTCTGCCCTCTCTTGCCTAACAGCTCTGTACTCTGATGCCAGGAACCAGCTAATCTTCTGTCTGCAGTGTGGATCCAAGCTGAAACTAGACAAGGCTCAGGGATCCGGCCATCAGAGCCCCAAAGCTCCCACAGGTTGGCCTTGGCAGCTTACGTATGTCATATCCCTCTAAACCAGAGGCCACCTAAGTTTGGGCTTTCCAGAGCCGCTGTGCCCTGTTGGAGCCTCAGCAACAAACGCTTGGGAGCCTGCCAAATGGGAACCAGCCGATCCAGGTTTGGAAAGGGCTGGGATTAGCCAGGATCCAGGCACCTCTGGCCCTCTTGGCTATGAATACGCCAGACTGTTCCTGGACCTTGTTGCCAGGACCTGGTTACAACAAGGAGCAGCCGTGACCAAGTGGCATCCTGACAAGCCGGGTCTCCCCTGGCTTCAACCACACAGTCACACTCAGACACCCCTCTTTTGCCTTGTCACCGAACCCCTCAAAAAGGGGGTGCCAGTAGAATGACATTAGGGGAAGATCTGGCATCTGTCAATCCATCCTGGACACTTGAGCTCTGGGCCCCCTCCGACCCTGTCCCTATGGAGAATGACCCGTAGAAACTCTGTTCACTAGAAACAACTCTTTAAGAAGCTCTCAGCACCCACAGACAGGAAATGGGGAGCGAAGAGCAGGCTGGGGTGAAGGAACGTTTCTGCCAGCAAGGAGCTGCCTAGGTCCACGTGGGCTCTAGCACCAGGGTCCTGATAGGAAGTCACGTGCCGAGGTTTCCCCAGCAGGTCCCGGGGTACCCCAGAACTTACCGACCTCCGTGTTCCCCACCACCAGCTTGGCGTCAGGGTGCTTCCCTTTCAGCTCCAGCAGCTCTTCCAGAGTGGACACCTGGATCCAGGTCACACGCTCCCCTTGAAAGCGCAGCTGCTTCTGGGAGGTGTCTTTCAGCCTCTGAAAGGTGGTTTTGGGGGATTGGGTTGGGGTGAGTTGGGAGCCACGTCTGGAGTGTCCAGGAATTGCTCCCAACTCTGTGCTCAGGGGTCTCTCTAGTGGGACTTGTTGAACTGCATATTGTGCTGGAGTTGAGCCCAAAGTTGGCTCCATGCAAGGCAAGTTTTCTCCTACATTCTGCCCAGCCCTTGGTCTTCACCCTGACACAGCACCCAGGCCCCCGGGTATCAGCCTTTTTAGGAACTTGGGGACTGTGAATTCCCAGTGGGAAGAGGAATCCCAGGCCCCTAGATGTATGGGCAGGCGTTGGGGGGCAGCTTGTAGAGGAATGACCTAGTCTTTGAAAGATCTGGGTGAATGAGGCATCACGGTCCCATTTCTTGTAGGTCTTACAAAGGTCCCCACCACCAGACCACTTCAGTTGTCCTGACCCAAGGCCCAGGTCCTTTACTGGGACATCCTCTGTTTCCAAATGGTGTTGCTGGCAAGAGTGTAAGGGGACAAGCGGTGAAGGAGGGGAGTGTCAGCAGCCAATGCCCTGGCAGGCTGGTTCCCAAGTGAGTGAAGGGATGCCCTGGTCTGGGGAGAGAAAAACCCTAAAGTCAACAGCAGCTTTTCAAGGTCTCAGTGCGGACACAAGGGCACACTGACCATGAAGTCTTTCTGTCCAACTGTGGTCTCGGAGCGCAGCCTTCTCCCCTCAAGCCCTCCCACCCCCTAGACGTCTGCACAGAGGCCTCTCAGAGAGGTACAGGATTCTTCCCTTGTCGCGAATGGCCAGGGTAAAGGAAGCAACTCGCCTAGAGAAGCTCATAGGTGCATGGGGTCCTCTCTTCACAGGGCTGCTGTCCCTCAACAAGAGCAGAGCAAGGGGGCTCCCCTTATTTCTAATCTTGGAGCACTGATGGGGAAGGATGGGGTCCCAGAGGCCCTATGCCTTAGATTCAGTCAGGCCAGAACATCCTTCTAGAACCCCCATCACTGTGCAGAGCGGGTCTGAGAGACCATGTGTAAGAATAATGGAAGCATGGGGGGGAGCATGGGAGGAGGCAAATGGGGTGGTTGGCATCAGGCTGGCACCTATATAACAGGAAGGTGACGAAGGTCCCCTGGTGATGAGAATTGGCCAGTCTCCAGGGACCCTGACACAGCATCCGCATCAGGCCCTTCCCAGGGTATCACCTACCAGCAACTCCGGGGGAAAGATGGGCTCCTGGGTGGGATCCAGCGGCTGGAATTCCTCAGGATTGAATAGAGATGGCGAGAGTGTCATCTTCTGAAAAGGAGAAGAGAAGGTGAGACGGTGGCCCATTGCTTAAAGCGCCCCCATGAAACCACCCGCCCTCAGTCTGTGCCCCAGCAGGTGGCTACAGAGGCAGGCCCGAGGGCCTGAGCCAAAGCACATGCCCGTCAGCCTGGGGGTCTGAGCGAGACCACTACCCCCCGCAACCAGCATGCTGGGAGGTGAGGAGGAAGCCCACTGGGTTGGTCTGAGATTGGCCCCTGCTTCCAGCGCGGGGAGGACCCCCTTACCGTGTCATCTTTCTTTTGGTTCATGCAGCAGTTAGGATTGTCGCCCTTGCCTCCACAGCACCCGCCGTCCTGCAGAGAGGGCCAACATCTGTTCAAAGGTGCTGCTAAAGAAGCTAGAGAAGCTGGTTGATAGTGTTGGAACATTGTATGACTGAAATGCAATCATGAAGAGCGTTGGAATACCCTATCTCGCAGTGATTCTATTAAATAATAAATAAATAAATAAATAAATAAATAAATAAGAAGCTGGGTGATCAATAAGCATTTAGCATGGCTCTGACCCTTCCTGGCAACAGGTGCCCTACCCAGCACCTACAACCCTGCAAGGGATTAAGACCCCTGCTTTAAATGTAGCGTGAAGAGCTCATGGAGAAACATGGGTCTCTTCTGGAAGCAGCAGAATTTCACCCTGGGAATGTGTGCCCAGACAAGTTGGGCCCAAGGTCATGAGAACCTCTCTGTGCCCTTTCTCCCTCGTTGGTGCCACCTCCACTGCTTCTTGCACCTCTACTTCCATACTAGTCCCGTTCACTGGGCTCCTAGCTGGGGGGCTTTGTGAGATTCCCAGGGAGGGTGACTCTGACCAAGGCTAGTTGCGGAGATGGTCCAGCCAGGGTGGGCACCTATTGACTCAGTGATCTTGGGGGCAACTCCATCCTAGCATGTTCTAGAGGACATGTCAATCTATTCCGCAGGAGTGCTAGACTGTTCTCAAGGACGTGCAGACTGTACGGAGGGCTCCTCAACTGTTCTAGAAGACATGCTGGGCTCTTCAGAGGACACACTGCACCAGACTGCTCTAGAGTTCAGGGGATGTGCTCGACTGTTCTAGACCATTGCACTCCTCTGATGACCCAGGGCCCACCCAACAAACACACATTCCAAAGGTGCTCCCGGTATGCCAGGGCCAGAGCTGAGAACTGAGCTCCCATGGCTGCCTCCCAGAACTGAGCCATCAAGGGTGGGGAAAGGGAGAGCTCCCCTGGTTGATCCAAAAAAGCCCAAGCCCAGCTCAGTGTCTTTGGGGACACCAGATTGGAGCTGTGCTCGAGAGACCAAGGTGGGAGACTTTCTAAAGTAGCTAGTCCCTAAGAGAGGCAGGCTGGGGGACCCCTTGTGTAGGTAAAACATGGGCCATACTGGTCCTTCTGACTCTTAATAAAGGAGAGTCCCAATACCCAAGAGTTCCCAGGAAAACCCAGAAGGCCCCAGATGACAAAGGGGTTGGCCCCAGAGAGCTGGTGAGCCCCGTTAGACTTGGCAGCAGGACAGAAGCCACCCACCCCACCCCTGACACCATGACGCCCTCCTGGATAGGCCCCTCCATGCCCACAGCTTCGCCTGTGGAGTTCAGCGCCACTCTGTCCCCCTCAGACCACTGTGTCCTTCCCCCCTGCTGCTGACCAAAAGGTGGAGAGGAACAGCGGCTCCCAGCGTGCCTCTTGCTCTTGGGGAGGTTACCAGGTGGAGGGCTCCCCACCCCTGCACATAGTAAGGCAGCATCAGGGAGGAAGGACGGATTTTACAGAAGTTCCTTTTCCAGAGAACTAAAAGGCCAGCACACATCTACACACACACACACACACACACACACACACACACACACACACACAGAGTTGTTTTGTGTTTGGGGCCACACCCAGCAATGCTCAGTGGTTATGCCTGGCTCTGAGCTCAGGAATCAGTCCTAACGGCTTGGGGGACCCTGTGGCAGGCCAGGGATTGAACCCGGGTTGACTGTGTACAAAGCAAGCGCACTACCCACTGTACTATCTCTCTGGCCCCACATGCTTGGAATTTTCTATGTCCATTCATGGATATGTTAGAGGCACATTATTGTGAGGTTACAGGAGGTGTCATTGCCCTCAAAAACTGCCTTTCCCAAAGAAGAAATCTGAATGGCTGAGAGACACATGAGAAAATATTCAACATCACTAATCATCATGGAGATGCAGATCAAAACAACAATGAGATATCATCTCACACCACAGAGACTGGCCCACATCCCAAAAAACAAATGCCGGCTGGTTCAGCCCTTTTAGAAAACAATATGAACGATTCTCAAAAAATTAGAAATTGAGCTTCCATTTGACCCAGCAATACCACTCCTGGGAATATAACCCAGAGATGCAAAAAGGTATAGTAGAAATGACATCTGCATTTCTATGTTCATTGCAGCACTGTTTACAATAGCCACAATCTGGAAAAAAACAGAATGCCCAAAAACAGATGACTGGTTAAAGAAACTCTGGTACATATA
Organism: Sorex araneus; assembly: GCF_027595985.1. Classification (NCBI taxonomy): domain Eukaryota; kingdom Metazoa; phylum Chordata; class Mammalia; order Eulipotyphla; family Soricidae; genus Sorex; species Sorex araneus. The sequence continues at coordinate 366,800,295 of NC_073313.1, forward strand.
CACAATGGAATACTATGTAGCTTTCAGAAAACATGAAGTCATGAAATTTGCATATAAGTGGATCAACATGGAGAGTGTCATGTTGAGTGAAATGAGTCAGAAAGAAAGAGACAGACATAGAAAGATTGCACTCATATGTGGAATATAAAGTAGCTGAGAAGTACAAGCTTGCAATGATGCAATTTCTGGCAGATATTTCTCTGGACTTAGTTACTAAAATACTAAAACACAGAAATCCAAAACCGTGTGGCTGCTAGTGTGGCCACTTGACTTCATAGCTCTTCATTTTCAGTAATGGAAAACAAATTATCAAATGCTTCCTTTTCAGCAGGTCTGACTTTAGTGGGGAGAAACTCCAAATAATAATAGTGAGGCTTTTTTGTTGAAATATTGAATGTAATCAAAGTAAAGTGAAAGTAAAGTAAAATTCATCAGTTACACAGGCGGGGTGGGGGGCTGGGGAGGTGGGGGGTGGGGGGGAGGTATACTGTGATTCTTGGTGGTGGAATATGTGCACTGGTGAAGGGATGGGTGTTCGAGCATTGTATAACTGAGACTTAAACCTGAAAGCTTTGTAACTTTCCACATGGTGATTCAATAAAAGAATAAATTTTAAAAAATAATAAAAATAAAAATTTTATGCTTCAATTCCAAAAAAAGGGGGGTATAACAGTAAAGCCTATTTAAAATAATTAATGCATGTGAAGTGTTCAGTGCATTGTAAATACTCAATAAATATTCACTATTGTTATATCTAAAAAAAAAAACCTGCCAGGCTGGCTGAGGCTGGTTCTTTCTAGGGGGGTTCAACTTTTCTGGCAAGGAAGGCTGCTGGACGCTGGCTTCTGTCACAGCTCCCCACATGGACGCTGCCGTTTCTCACAGGAACATTCCCCCTTTCAGGCTTGCACCCAGGCCCTGCCAACTCGCAGCCCATCTGGGCCAGAACTGCCTGCACAGTCAGGAAGAGCAGCCCAGGGTAAAGCCTAGGGTGCCCCGTGTGGAAGGGGCAGCAGCTGAGCTCGCTCTGCCAGCTCCTAAGCTGGGCTTGGCCCCGGCTGCCACCGCCTGCTGGGAGCCGGAGGGGTCGCCAGGGAGAGGGCAGTGGGAGGCCGTCCACGACGGCAGGGCAGAGCCCAGGAGGGCGCCTCACTGGCATCCCCGCTCAGCAGCCTGTCCAGCTGAGAAACAAATGAGCTGGTGGCATCGTGCCTCCCGGAAGGAGCCCCTGGGAAGCAGAGTCGCGGGCAGAAGCAGCAGCCCGGGGTTCTCAGGCGTCTGCACAGAGGGCGAGGCTGAGTCACAGCAGACAGATTGGCATCATCACCGCTGCCGTGCCGTGTGTGAACAAGGCGAAAGGTGTCGGCGCTGCTCCAAGGCCTTCCGAGGGAGCGCCCCGCAAAGGGGGCAGGGGGGGGGACTAACCTGCAGTTAGACAAGAGACCTTGCCCAGTGTTGTGCCCCCTGGAGCGAAGGAAGGGGATTCGAACCCCGGGCCTGCGGATGCAGGGCTGAGCATGGGCGTCGTCCTTCTGAGCACTGTCCATCCCCCCCCACCCGGGCGCTTCCCCTCTGCCTCCCGAGGGTGTGCGATTCCCAGGCTCGGAGGCAGGGCACCTACTGACTCAGTGATCTTGGGGGCAACTCCTTCCTAGCATGTTCTACAGGACATGCCAAACTATTCCGCACGATGGCTAGACTGTTCTTAAGGACGTGTAGCCGGTACGGAGGGCTCCTCAACTGTTCTAGAAGACTTGCTAGGCTCTTCAGAGGACAGCTCCCCCCCCCTTTGGTACAGTTACAGACTTTGAGACTTTTGTGATTACATTTCAATCATACAGTGACCGAGTGCCCATCCCTCCGCCAGTGCCCATTCTCCTGGATTCCTCATGCAGCAACTCTAAAGGGCAGAGGAAAACACAAGATTCCCTCCCTCTCCCCTCCACCGATAGGAGTAAGAGAAGTGGGGGGGGGGGGGGGAGGTGAGGGGGTGCCTGGTGAAATCTGGGAAGCTTAGTCAGGACTAAGCTTAGTCTCCTTGCCTGGGGGCAGGGAGGGCTGTCTGGGTTGATATCAGCAACCACTCCTGTGTGCAGTGGCCTCAACAGATTCACAGGCAGTCCGGGTTCTGATTAACAGCTTCAAAGGCCAGCAGAGGGCCAGCTGGCAAAGGAAAGGGTGCGAGTGGCAGGCAGGTTGGCTGTGGCTCTTAACTGCCACGTTCAGCACCTGGGCCAGGTCCCAGCGAGCCCATCTCTAAGAAGGGCTGCCAAACCCACACGCCCTGGAGGAAGTTAACTCTTGGGCAACAGGCCTCTTCCAAAAACCAGCTCTTCGACTTTGCTGGCAGGAAAGTTCCAGAACTGTTGACAAGAATCCTCCTGAATAAGAATGGCACATGGGCCGTGCATATACTGCCCGAGGTACTGCTTTGTGCCCACGTGGCCAAGTACATGTGGTTCATGAATACATGTGTTGCCCGCATCTCCTCTCTTGAGACATGTGCTTTCATGCTTGTATGTCTAACTCTGGGATGTGTGTAGGGGCTCTCTCTTGAGCACGCTACTTTCCATTCTCTCTCCCATTTTCTCTCCTTCCGTCCCTTCAAACCCTCCAAATAAAAAGTGTGATTTTTATTTTTCTTTTTGGCTCACACCCAGTGATGCTCAGGGGTTACTCCTGGCTCTGCATTCAGGAATCACTCTTGGTGGTGCTTGGGGGACCATGTGGGATGCCGGGGATCAAACCAAGGTCGGCCGTGTGCAAGGCAAATGCCCTATCCTCTGTACTACCTCTCTGACCCCAAACTGTGTAATTTAGGGGAGGGAGGGAGAGAGAGAGAGAGAGAGAGAGAGAGAGAGAGAGAGAGAGAGAGAGAGAATGGCAAGTGGGAGGGCATGCGCCTGGCAGCTATCAGAGGCTCCTGTCCTCCTCCGGGTGTCCTTGCTGCCCTAGGCCCCCGCTTACCTTGGCGAAGGTCCGGAACCCCTGGAGGATGGGTCTGTAGCCAGTGCAGCGGCACAGGTTCCCTGCGGGCCCAAGAACACTGAATCACTGGGGATTCTCAGCCGGGAATGCCCTCAACCTCTTTAATTTCCTGACTACCAAACAACTAACTGCTGCTTCTTCCAGTAAGTCTCCCTAGAATGCTCAGACTGCATTGGTCGCCCTCCCCTGGGCTCCTGATCATCACATTCTCCTTACCAGCGTAAACCCCTTCCCCACAGATGACAGCTCCTTGAGCGGAGGGCTTGAGTCTCTTGTCCCTGTGCCCTGACTGTCTACAATGCCGGAAGCACAGTAAAACCCCAGCGAGCTGATTGAGCGGGTGATGGGGTGGCGGTGCTGAACAGAGGGGGAGTTGGTTCTGAACAGAACCAACACCTGGTCCCAGTCCAGAAGGCCAAGTGTTACCAGTCCCTGCCCAGGACATGAACCCGTCCCCTCCCTCCCATGTCACCTCTGCAGGTCCCTGGTGAAAGTTAGGGGGAAAAGCTGTGACTAGCTTGGTGGACTTTTCCAAACAATCGTGTGCATTGGCCTCCAACTGGCCCCTGCAGCTAGCACTGGACGTGGGCACACGCACAATGCCAGGAGACCCCAAGAGATCCCCTGCACACCCAGAGCACCCGAGAAGTCTCCAAACCAAGAGCAGGGCAATGTCCCAGCAGACTTTGGCCACCACACTGGAAGTTTTCCACAGAGCGCCCTCGCCTTCCCACCTCCCAGGCTGCGCCCCAGAGACCTTGGAAGGCGTCTTCAATCTCCTCGATGGTGGGCTCAGGCTGGTTCCGGAGCAGCGTGTACATGCTCATGACTATGCCGGGGGTGCAGAACCCACACTGTGAGCCATGGCTCTTGGAGATCCGCTCCTAAGAGAACAGATGACGCACGTGTCTGCTTGAGAGAATCCTTCGCGCATTGATGTGACCTTCCCTTCCCAAACCTTCCCAACCGATGTCATCAGCCACTGGTAAAGAGTGGGGGGAGGGAGCCCCTGTCACTGTCTGAAGTGGACTTCTAGGACCAACTCTTAGTGACCGTGGCTCACTAGGTTTCTGTGCCTCCTGGATATGGACAGGTGAGCATCTGTACCCCAGGCCTTCCTTAGCGCTTTTCTCTGGAGCTGAGGGGAGGATTAAGAAGCAACATTAGGCATTTGATTCCAAATGGAATGCCTTGGGGTGAAGGTGGAGGGATGGAGAGGAGTCGGGAGTTTGGGGCTACACCTGGCAGTGCTTGGGGGTATACTCCCAGCTCTATTTAAGGGAGGTCGGTCCCGGTGGTGCCAGGAAATTACGCAGCGCCAGCGAATGAACCCAGATCTCCTTCATGCAAAGCGTGTCTCCAGCCTGTTGAGCTGTCCCTCTGGCCACTGGAATGCATATTTAAGTGAAAGCTGACCTTGCAGTGGCAAGCAATGTGCCATCTAGAATTTACTAGCTGCAAAGGACTCACTTGGAAGTTTTTTATTACAGGGAGATGCTCCTTGTCCCCCTTGATTTTTCCCACCTTGGGAATAGCTCTTGGTACTTAGGTTAAGTTACATTGGTGGATTTTCCCACCCACTCCCCTAGCAATTCATTTTACAAATGGGTACTGAGAGTCTACTGCGCCAGGCTGAGCAGTGGCACTGGGACAGAGCAGTGAAGAAGAGAAACAGTGGTTCCCTGAGCTCATGTCCAAGGAAAGAAATGCTGACAAACCTTAACAGGAAAGTTCAAGGTGGAGACAAACCAGGGTGGGAACGAGGTACCACAGCACCAGAGGCTGCTCATGGCATCAGAAATGGCTACATTTACATGGCTAAATTCCATAACGCAAGTTGGATGAGAAAAATCATATACCCTATATATGAGCTATATGATAAGATCATATCAGGGGCTGGAGCGATAACACAGCGGGTAGGGCATTTGCCTTGCATGTGGCCAACCAGGTTTGATTCCGCCATCCCTCTCTGAGAGCCCGGCTAGCTACCAAGAGTATCTCGTCTGCACAGCAGAGCCTGGCGAGCTACCCGTGGCATACTCGATACACCAAAAACAGTAACAGTAAGTCTCACAATGGAGACTTTGCCGGCGCCTGCAGGAGCAAATTGATTAGCAAAGGGATGACAGTGATACAGTGATGATAAGATCATATCAGGGGCTGGAGCAATTGCGATAGCACAGCAGGTAGGGTGTTTGCTTTGCATGCAGCTGACCCAGGTTCAATTTCCAGCATCCCATATAGTCCCCCGAGCACTGCAAGAAGTAATTTCTGAGTGCAAGAGTCAGGAGTAACCCCTGTGCATTGCTGGGTTTGACCCAAAAAGCAAAAAAAAAAAAAAAATAATATATCATATAAATCATGATATGATGGATACAATATAATTTGGAAAAAAGATAAAGCAAGCTGTGAGCACAGCTCCTGCACAAGTCTACTGAGTGGGATCCACAGAAAAGCCAGTGTGTCCCAGGGGACAAGCCCCCAGGACTGGCAACAGGCAGATGGATTCTTCCTCCCCCAGTCAGAGAGGATTTGGATTCTTACCGGGTGCGAGGGGAAGTCCCCAGGGCACTGTCAACAGGACAAGATAAGATCTTGCTTGTGTCTTTTTTAAAGAGCCAGAATCACTGTTGGGCATGGAAGGGCCTGTCCTTGGGGGTGGAAGTGGTGGCTAGTGGAGACCCAGTGGACAGGCCACTGCACAATGGTCAGGTGAGAAGGGCTGGGGTCTTGGCCAGACAGCGAGTGGGAATCTGAGCAAAACTGAAAGTCACGTTGTGGGTCTGGAGAGTGGTCTGATCAGATGAGGTGGCCAATGAGTACTTGGGTAGACCCCTTTCCCGTGGACTTCTTGCACCGAGGGGCAAACTAAGGGAGACAGAAGTGAAGGGGTGGGAACTCGTGATGGGTGAGATAGGATGTTTAGAAAGAGATGGCACACAGACACCTGGTGACACGAGTCGACCTCCAAGGGAATGTCAGAGCCTGGGAGCAGATGAATGTGACCTTGGTGTGCAGACAGTATTGATATGACCTTTGACCCAAGCAAAGTCAGAAACACGGGGACAGGAAAGAAGGGGGGCAGCCAAGTGAACCTGGATGTGAACACAGAGGAGGGAGGAAGTGAAAAAGTGGGTGGGCCCGTTGGCTCCAAGGCTTGTCTGGAGTCAGAATCAGGCCCAGAACATGACTCTGTCCCACAGAGAAGGGGCTCAGCCTGCCCAGACAGATACCATATCTGGGTGGGACAGCCTCTGCTTTCATCAGCTGTTTCAAAGAAAACTTTCAAGTCCTAATTAGCCTCGCACACCCCTGCAGCTTAGACACCTTAGTCATTTTTCCTCTTCCGGCCTGAGACTCGAAGCCACCAAAGTGACAGGGCAGTGCCCCGCCTGACTCTGGCCTCACTTTGTCCCCTCCCCAACGCGCCACCCGAGGAGTCACCTCCAGGCACTCGCTCGCCCTGGGGCCCAGCTCCGAGACCCAGAGCCAGCGCCGGCACCCCAGTGTCCCCGGTCAGCAAGTCGGGAGGGTGAGGGGCTGGAGCTCGGCCGTGGGCTGGCGCTCAGGCCTGGCCGGGGCGTCCTCCCCAGAAGTCCTGCGGGAGGGAAGGCCTGCACCCCAGCCTCGGCGGGCCCAAAGCGTGGGAGAGTGAGAAGGAAGCCTGGTCTTGACGCCGCCCGTTCCCTGAGGACGCCGCCCCCATCACAGCAGGCCCCTTCCCCGTTACCTGCACGGGGTGCAACCTTGTCTTGGTGTTTCCAATCCCTTCCACTGTCGTCACTGCCATGTGGTGCAAGGAGCAGATGGGCGCCAGGCAGGCGTTGGCCGAGAAGTGGCTGGAATCCCAGATTAAGGTCATTCCTCAGCCCACGAGCCTGCAGTCCCCCCTTTACTGCCCCATGTTCTTTCCTATCACCTCACTTCCCAGGACCCTGGGCTGAGAGCAACAGAAGCCCCTCCCCAGATAAGGCTTGAACCCATGCAGGGTGGCCGGGAGGAGGGGAGGAGAGAAGAGGGGGCCGGAAGGAGTTCCTAGGGATCTCTAGGCTGTGGCCAGAAAACTATCAGCCACCCCTTCTACAGCCCCACCCTGGACACTGGTCAAGCGGAAGTTTCTAGCAGGTTCCAGACCTGTACGTGGACCCCTCTCTGTACAAGGCGCATCCTGTCCCTCCCTGATCCTGGGCTTCCCTAACTTCACTCTCTGGCATCACGTTGGGATGAAAAGTCCCAGGACCCAGGAGGCCCAGCCCCAGACAGAGCTTCCTGCTGTCCCTTTCCGAGGCCCCAGCCCCGCTTCAGCCTCCAGCCAAGGTCTTGAGCGCTGCCCATTGGCTCGGCACTGCAGAGGTGGGTGGCTGGGGACACTGAAGAGAACATGACACTCGTGCTTGCTGGAAAGTCAAGCCCAAGAAGAGGCAGCTTTCCATGCACAGAGGAAGCGCTTCAGCAGGGCTGGGTGCAGCATCCCCCAGGACCAGGACAGACCGGGACCCCCAGCCCACCCTGTGGGACCAAGGATTGCTTCTTGGAGTAGGTGACATTTCCTCTGTGCCAAAGAGCTTGTAAAAGTGAGCCAGATGGGAACCCGTGGAAGAAAAGATGCAGGAGGAAAACAACCCATGCAAAAACCAAGTCATCAGGGGTCATGGCTGCCTCACAGCCGTCACCGGTGCCAGGCGGATGAGGAGAACGGGCAGTGGAGAGTAAAGCCACTGGTGATCATAAAGGACTCATGTTCCACACAGACTAGCTTGGCCCAGAGGCTGTGGCAGCCCGGAGAAGGATCTCGTGGGACTCAGAGAGAGTCCAGATTTTAGAAAGGTCCCAGGTGTGCCCACATACCACCCAGCTCGCCCCCCTCCCCTCACAATCTGCCACCGGCAAAAGGATACACGATCTTGTTCTGGAGCCGATCGTACTTGGACAGCATCACGGTGCACGCTCCGCAGCCCCCTTCTCCGCAGCCCAGCTTGGTCCCGCTGAGCCCCACTGGTCAAGGGTTAAGGCTTGGGAAGTCAGAGAGAAGAGTGGCAGGCTGACCTGCAGGCCCGCAGGCTTCCTCACCAGGGAAGCTGACGTGTCCTGTCCACCTCACAGATGAGGCGAGGCCCCAGATCCACGGTGGCATCAGCACCCGCTGTCCACCCTGGGACTTGAACCCCGCACCTTCCAGTCCCATGGGCTTGGTGATAGGGTCAGCCTCCTGTAGGTGTGGCCCAGATGTGTGATCTCAGGGGCCCAGGGGAGTGGTGGGGGGTGGGGGTGAACCCAGTAGCTGCACAGCTGCTAAGAGTAGGGACAAACCTACTTGGGGACTCCCCAAGTCAGGCTTTTCTCCTCCAGAATCTCTTAGGCTGACAAAGCTCAGGGTCCAAAATTCGGGTCAGGCCAGAGCATAGCATGCACCCACAACAAATTCAAATGATGTCTGAGATCGGGGACCACCTCTGGTAGCGCCTCCTAGGCAGATGGGGGAAGGAAACGTCTCCTTTGAGTCTGACCAGTGTGGACCCCGCAAGTCTACAGTCCAGACATCATGACAGCACTTTTGGCAGAGCTGAGATCTTCTCACTCTTCCCTGGGCAGGCACCCAGCTTGTGGCTACCGGGTGGATGCAGGGAGTTGCAGGCTGTGGCACCTGGCCTCCTCCCTTGTTTTTTAAAATAGAGTTAGTGCCTTCCTGTGGTCTGGACACCAACACTCATTACCATGTGCTCATTTTACCTTCCCAATAATTAAAAGCCAACAACACTGAGACCCACCACATAACGTGAGCTGTGCCAGGTCACACCGCCGCTGGCATCTCCTGGAGGGCTGGGCCAAACACAGCCCTGGGGTGGCAGATGTGGGGTCTCCTTTATCATTATGCTGCTGCTTCCAGCACACAGCTGGGGTGTCAGGGCGAGGGGGGCCCCTAGGTCCTGGAGGTTCCCCCTGGCATCACTATTCAGATGACTGAGGTTGGATGGAAACGAATGCGAGTAGCACAAAGTCTCGCAAGTAGATGGTTCTGGAAGGCCTAGCACGCCAAGGCTGGGACGTCTCTTTGCCAGAGCTCCCAGGAAAGGAGCCACGAGGATTTCCTATATGCGTGCCAACTTTCAGTTTCGGGTTTCATTTATGGTGTGAACTTTACCCCCGGCCAACTCCTGTATCTCCCAGGCCCTAAAAATACCATTTGGAAACTCAAACGGATGTCCTCGGTTTCTCAGGAGGAGCCTATGTCCCCCAGGCCTCCCAGGCAGGCGTGCTGGACAGGGCGTCCCGTGCTGTCCCTAACCATCTGGCTCTGCTGCCTGACAGAAGCTGTGAGGCTCCAGGGCTGTGACCCACCTCCAGCCCTGCCCCCCTCAGATAAGAAGTCAGGACAGACTGCATGAGAGGCAGCCCCCTGTGATTGCGGCAAGCCAGCCAGGAGTGAGCGCAAGCTTCCGTCCAGGTTTGCCTCTGATGTGGCATGACAACCCTTCATCTACCTCCATCCGCTAAGGGCGAGGCACTGCACTCCCCACCCCATGCAGAGGGGTGTTCTCTGAGGTCTGGAGCAGCAGCTGCCTGACAGGAAACCTCCAGAGGGTTTCTAGTTGGGAGGAAGCTGGCAGGTCTGGCTCTTAGCTCTGTCCCAGGCCCTACAGCTCTGGTCAGTGAGAAGGTCCAGGTGCCACATCCAGGGCCACCCCCAGCGCCATCCCAGGGATTGTTGGAGAAGTCGATGGGAGAATTTGCAGAAGCCCTGAACTCCGTGCTTGAAGGACTCTCCAAGGTTGTGTCTCTTCTGTTTGCACGGGTAAGGGGGTCTCGGGGTCTCTGGTTGCTTTCTGCTCTGAAGGAGCAAAGGGCTCCCCGTGGCCTCCTTACACGAGAGAAGAGAGCACCCTAGGGGCCTGGGCTTGGACACCTCTCGCCCTCAGCAATGCCACAGGAGCAGCACCTCTCCACACAGCTCTGCTCGGAAACATCCCTTTCCCCTCAGCATCCTGACGGGCCGCTCCCCATGTGCAGAGCCAACAAGGTCCCCTTTGCAGAATCTGCTTGGGATTTATCAAAACTCTCCAGGACAGGAATAGCTGGAATGACCCTCACTGGGCTGGACAAGACTTTCAGGTCTGTCGTCTTAACAGGCCTGGGGAAAAGAGCGTTACCAGAATCTTCCCACCAAAGGCATCTCAGAAAAAATTCCTTCCTCCAACGTCTGGGCCTGGCAGACTCAGGGAGCTCGACTGGTTCCCCCAGGTCACGCGGCTGTCAGTGTCTCAGCCGCAAAGCTGGTGCACAGCCCTATCCATAACTCTTCCTCCACACCCAGCCTCCCCTCCTGTCTGCAGGAACTGACACGAGGCTCCCAGGAGCGTCCCCACCTTCTCCCAGCCCCCTTCTCCAGAGTCAGGATACTCTTTCTTCTCAGATAGGCCAGGAGGGTTGTTTCTGGGTCTGCATGTTTCTCCACCACCTACAAAAACAAACACAAAGAAACATCCGTCATGGGGAGAACTGGCCTTGGGTTTTCCCAAGAATTGGGGGAATTAAAAAATCTCTTGTGTGGGGTGGGAGGGTGAGTGTGAAGCCCACCCAGCACTACTCCTAGCTGCGGGTTCAAGGAACGCTCCTGGCCTGGCTCAGGGACCATATTCAAACGCGGTTCAGCTGCATTCAGTACAAGCATCTTAACCCTACTCTCTTGCCTCCTTACCCCAAACTTTGCAGAGTTGACAGGGATGTACTAAATATTAGGGGGAAGTAGGATTTGCTTTTGAAAAGTCTGTAAAACTGAACCTATTCGGGGCTGGAACGAGAGCACAGCGGGTAGGGCGTTTGCCTTGCACGTGGCTGACCCAGGTTCAATTCCCAGCATCCCATATGGTCCCCCAAGTAATGGCAGGAGGAATTCCTGAGTGCGTGAACCAGAAGTAACCCCTGTGCATCACTGGGTGTGACCCATAAAGCAAAACACACACACACACATACAAAAAAAAAACCTGAACCTATTCAACCAGCCATACTATATGCTGGCATCCTCTCCATCTCCCTCTCCACTAAATTCTGCTTAGTACTCCCCTCAGAACCCACTACCAAGCATACAGGTGTTGCAGCAGCGGCTGCAGGAGTGACCGTGTGCCAGATGCCGTCTCCTCAGCGCATCCACCCCGCTGCTGGATTGGGACCTCTCACAGAGGCATGGACCAGTGCTAGCCCTGAGAGATCAGCTCAGGGCCACGCTCACAGAGAAGGGTGAGGGGTGCCCAGTAGGCAGCACAGACCAGCACTGTCACACCTGTCCCTTATGTTGGGGAACAGGCGTTCCACATAGGAGAAGGCAGCGTCCATGCCAAGATGCCCCTTCTCAAGGAGAGACGTTCAGGGGAGTCTGAAGAAAACTGTCCCACCCACCTTACACATCAGCAGGGTGAGAGGGTTAGGGTGACTGACAGGGTTTCCCTAGCGAGAGCTGTGCAACGAGTTCCACGTCTCACTGTGGAGCAGGAAGTGTCTGGCCCACACCTTAGGCTAAAGGGGCTTTAGAGATGCCGCAGGTGTGGCCTACAGGCAGCCTTTGGGGTTGGCGTGGGAGGGCAGCGCAACAGCAGAGATGGGATTACCAGGTGCACTAGAGAGCGGCCATGGCGGGAGACTGGCCTGCTGCCAGCGTGTGGGAGAACGAAGGCGACCGGGGAAGTGTTGGCCATGGGTCTCCTGCAGTGCCTCCAACAAAGAGAGTGGACTTAGGGCATCACTCAGTGGTTCTCAGAAGGACCACCCTCAGGGGCTGATGGCCAGGAAGCACAGGGGGAACACAGCCCAGAGTCTGGACGGAAGGGGTCTCAGGACACCTGAGGTGGAGGGAGAGCAACAGGCCTGAGAAATGGGCGCTTTGATGGCCTGAGCTCCGCAGTTCACTGCTCTCTGGTGTGAAGGGAGAGCCTCTTGAGCAGCCTTGCTGCCCTCCCTTTCCTGCCCTGGACTAAGTCTGCGTTTGGGATTTTTTTTTATTATTATTGACTCAGCATAATCAAAAAGGCCACAAAACTGACAGAATTTGCCCCTTGAGTAAAGTTTAAAGAAAAGTGAAAGATAAGTTTCCTTTGGTGATTACACCCAAGACTCCAGTTTACTCAAAGTTCAGGTTACAAAGTACACCTAGAAGTGCTCCCTTTCCTTTCAAAGATGAGACTGTGGCTTCCCAAGACCAAAATCCGGATTCATTTTTTCCTCTGAAGACAGTGAGAGTCTCTTAGCTCTCTTCCTCCCTGGACGGAGTCTACCATTCCTGTCCTGTGGACGTGTCTCTGTCCCTCAGAGTCATGCCTGGCTCAGTGTCTTCAGGAAAACACTCTCTCTCTCTCTCTCTCTCTCTCTCTCTCTCTCTCTCTCTCTCTCTCTCTCTCTCTCTCTGTCTCTCTGTCTCTATTTCTATCTCTGTCTCTCTGTTTCTCTCTCAAGGAAAATCCAAGTTCCTAAGTCATCTTCCAAGTGTCTTCAACAGACTCCAAGCTTCCATTTCAACATTTCCCCCATCCTACTTCGCCCCAAGCTTTGTGCTCCAGGAAACAATGCTGCTGACCCTGCCTTTGACTATCCTCCTACCTTCCACCTGCATCCTACTTATGGAAGAGCCCAGACCTTGCTCAGGAAAGTCTTTCCATACCTCGTAAGCCCTCAGTGCCCAGCCCTCAAATTACTACAAGGAATGGCTATGCCACTCTCAAGGCATGACAGCGGGATTATGCCCCAGTAAAACTCAACCACCAAAACAGTGGCTGAAACAGAGCATAACCCATCCAGTTAAGCTAAATCTCATTATTCCAAACTGATCTTTCATAGACCAATGAGTCAGTGGGATTAAGAGGAAGAGTTCTCCCTAATAGAAGAACGCCTGCTAATAGAGATGGTGGGCCACAGAGGGGGAGTCACAAATGAGGCTAAATAGGAAAAGGGGTAGAGGTTTGATAAACACAATATCACAGTCTCAAAATATCTCCTCATAGATCATTATAAAGGGATGAAAGAGTCCTCCCACAGGGGCAAGCCCTGGCGGTCACACCTTAACCCAGTGATCTGAGTTCTCTGTTATCACAGATAATGGAGAACATGTACGTGATTGCCTCCTGACACAGCAGCTTGAGAAGGGCAGGTCATTTCTCTGGCATTGCTGTGCCAAATGCAGGCTTGAATTGAGGGTGCAACACAACTTAGTGTGAGAGGCATCCTAAAACAATAACTGGACTGTCTCTTCCTAAACATCAGTCCCAAAAGACAAGGACAGTTGAAGAGTTGTTCTGGGTTAAAGGGACTAAAGACTGGTGGAATCTAAGTGCAAGACACAATCCTGCCTCTGGATTTGGGGGCAAATCATAAATGATGATTCAGAAACATCCACGTAATGTTGCATAAGATTCACTGAGATAGGTCATCATGTTAGAGCAGTTTTCCGAAGTGGGCAATGCCACCCCTGGATGAGGTGGTATGAGAACAGTGAGGTGGTAGGCTAGAAAGTGCCTTGGAAGCACTTTCTGTTTGTTTCCTTAGAAGGCAGATTTCTGAAATGGGATACTGAGTGATTTTTTTTTCCTAAAAAAGGAACAGTAGATCAAATAAATTTGGGAAACTCTAAATTAGATCATCACCAGACTTCCTGATTTTTCTAAATAGATTATGTTTCTATTCAGACTATTTTTAGTTTTAGTTTGATGGGAACAGGGATCTGAGATCTGAAAGTGACTCCTACATGAAATTATGCTCAGAAAGAAGACATTGTGCTTTATATGTTTAATTATAGTAATTGAATACAAATAAATACATAATTTATATTTGTAAGATGTGAACATATATGTATATATGTACATAGAGAGAGAGATGTAGTATGATAAAACAGTTGTGACAAAACTGTTTATAGGTGGTGGAATGCAGAAAAGGTCACTGTCACTATCACTGTCATCCCATTGCTCATCGATTTGCTCCAGCGGGCACCAGTAACGTCTCCATTGTGAGACTTGTTGTTATTGGTTTTGGCATATCGAATACGCCATGGGTAGCTTGCCATGTCCTGCCCTGCAGGTGAGATACTCTAGCTTGCCTCTGAGAGGGGAGGAGGAACCGAACTCGGGTCGGCCACGTGCAAGGCCCTACCCACTGTGCTATTTTACAATTGTTTTTAATTCTTTTTGCAGCCTTTTTAGTGAGCTTAAAATAATTTTAAACCACCAAGCTTAAAAATGAACGTCTTCAGTAGAAGGTTTCTCATTCCATTCGCGTTAATCAGGGATCTCCCCAGCTTCAACACTGTGCAAAGTGGCTCGAGAACATCTCCATGGAGCATCTCACAAGAAAAGCCTCTGTGAACTCCCAATTGGAATCTCTGGTGATAGCCTCATCCCGAGTCTGGTCCTACAGCTGGTCCTTGGGCTCCCAGGGGCAAGTCCCTGATCCTGGACAAGTGCACTGACCCCACAAGCTGAGCAGGAGCTGCCCACTGGGCTTGGATAGGGGACAATCCAATGAGTGATTTCCTCACTGACACTTTCACGTGGCCTCAAAGGGATTAATCCTGGACCCTTTCGGCTGTCTCACACATGTTCAATCCAGACTCCTGCAGGGTCTCTGCTCTCCACTAGACAGTGTTGTTCATCCAAAAATAAATAAATCAATAGCAGTAGTCCTTCTGCACCACCATCCGTGAGGAGCAGCAGCTCCGTCCCTCCAGTGTCCACCTGCACCCCAGAAACCCTCAGGGTGTTTGATTGGTCTCTTCTACCGGGCCCTCTCAAGAGCTGCTAAAAGCACCATCTGAACAGGAGGCTTAAGCTCACAGTGAGTCACCACTGTCTTAAGGCTTCTTTGGCAACTTCTTTGCATAAGAGCTGGATAACAAAAGATGGATTACATCCTGGAATCCGAAATGAAACAAATGTACAGGAATTTTTGATGGACAGGGAATTTCCTCCTTTGACATTCTTAGAACTTCATCTCCTCTCTCCCTGCCTTGCCTGTCAATCTTCCCTTCCGTTTCTCAAGAGATTGACTGTTTATTAATTGCAAACATGGATATTCATCACGGGAACCGGCTGTCATAGAAGCTTCCAGAGAGAGTATGGTTTTTGCATAGTGATATTCCTTAGAAATGTTACATCGTTTTTCTGAATGTGAAAATAAAACACAGAGGAAAAAAATTTCCACCAAGTCAGCCTTCCTTGGAATGTTCCTTACTAGATCTTATATTTTAAGAAAAACGATCTTCAGTGAAGAGCAGAGTCTGGGACCAACACACCCAAATAAACGGCTTCAGAAATAGTCAAGTCTTCATGTCAAATGGGACCTCGGAAGTCATGACACAGTCACTCACCTATGTGAACATTGCCTAGAAAATTCTCACAGAAGCTGCCAAGTTACACTAACAGGAGCAAGCTGCTGCTTAACTCTCCGCAAAGGACCTGCTGAGTGTAACTAGATTCTTGAGAATACTGGATGTCAAAGTTTTCCTACTGCAGTGCACTAACTCTTGGTTTGCTGCTAGATGTCATTCCTGAAAAGCAACGGGCACAGAGAGACAACTCTGAACCCCGAAGAGCAGACTTGACCACATTTCCCAGTGCCTTCTTAGGGATACTACTACATCTGACTCCAACTGTCTTAAGAGCAAGGATGGGGCCGAACCCCAGGAATTCCCTTTCTATTAACCAAACACACCTGGGAAAGTCAATAACCAGGTGGCCTATTAAGTACAGTTTAGTTCTTAAAATTACATTCTTGGGCCAGGGCTATAGCACAACAGGAAGGGCATTTGCCTTGAACTCTACTGACCAGGGTTTGATCCCCGGCATCCCATATGCTCCCCTGAGCACCGCCAGGAGTAATTCCTGAATGCAGAGCCAGAAGTAGCCCCTGAGCATTGCTGGGTGTGACGAAAGAAAAAAAGGAAGAAAGGAAGAAAGAAAGAAAGAAAGAAAGAAAGAAAGAAAGAAAGAAAGAAAGAAAAAGAAAAGAAAGAAAGAAAGAAGAAGAAAGAAAGAAGAAAGAAAGAAAGAAAGAAAGAGAAGTGAAGGAAGAAAGAGAAGAAAGAAGAAGAAAGAAAGAAAGAAAGAAAGGAAAGAAAGAAAGAAAGAAAGAAAGAAAGAAAGAAAGAAAGAGTGAAAGAAAGAAAGGAAGGAAGAAGATGGAAGGAAGGAAGGAAGGAAGGAAGGAATGGAAGGTAGGAAGGAAGGAAGGAAGGAAGAGGGAAGGGAAGGGAGAGAGGAAAGAAGAGAAAGAAAGAAAGAAAGAAAGAAAGAAGAAAGAAAGAAAGAAAGAAGAAAGAAAGAAAGAAGAGAAAGAAAGAAGAAGAAAGGAAGGAAGAAAAGAAAAAGAAGAGAAGGAATGAAAGGAAGGAAAGAGGAAGGAAGGAAGGAAGGAAGGAGGAAGGAAGGAAGGGAAAGGAGGAAGGAAGGAAGGAAGGAAGTGAGGGAGGGAAGGGAGGGAGGGAGAGAGAGGAAGAAAGGAAAGAAGAAGAGAAGGAAGAGAAGAAGTAGAAGAGGAAAGAAAGAAAGAAAGAAAGAAAGTAAAGAAAGGAAAGAAAGAAGAGTAGAGAAAGAAAGAAAGAAGAGAAGAAAGAAAGAAAGAGAAAGAAAGGAAGAGAAAGAGAAGAGAGAAGAGAGAAAGAAAGGAGAAAGGAAAGGAAGGAAGGAAGAAAGGAAGGGAAGGAAGGAAGGAAGGAAGAAGGAGGAAGGAAGGAAGGGAAGGAAGGAGAGGAAGGAAGGAAGGAAGGAAGGAAGGAAGGGAAGGCAAGGGAAGTTACATTGAAAGTTACAGTTTCTCATCTCAAAAGTACAAACAGTTGGGGCTGGGAGATGGTAAAGCCATTAGGATGCTTGCCGAGCCTGGACACAACAAGATTTGATTCCCAGCACCACATGGTCCTCCAACTATCACCGGAGGGCCGCCCTGGAGCCCCGGAGGCGCCTGCAGGAGGGTGGTTCCTGATATCTGCCCAACACTGCAGGACCTGAGTAGAACAGAATCCTCAGGCCCTTGTGCTGAGTCAAAGGCCAAGAATCACCAGTGTGGCCCCTGGCCTTCTATGCCCTAGTTGGAACCCAAAAAAATAAAGACTCAATAAAACAAAACATATTACATTGCCCTGTGGGCAGTGGCTCCTGGGAATATCATCACACACTGTGACTACATGCCTGTTCCCAAATGTGCACTCCAGGCTCCTCACATCTCCAGAGTCAAGCTGAGCATCTCCTCAGGTGTGGAAGGGTGAGTTGGGGTGGGGGGGACAGCGTAAGGGGGTCTGCACCCACCATCTCTGCACCTGCGCTAGAACTGCAAAGTTGGACTCCTCTGGGGCTGCAAGCATGGTAGGAGACCGGAGGCTCCCTCTCCCCGTCTCCCCCCCTTCCTGGGTGCTCCTGCGCCCGTGAGGGTAACCCGCGTGGGCCATCTTTACCAAAGCAAAAACTCTTCGATATTTCTCTACAAAACCCAGTTGGAGGAAGCCGACCTCTGTGAAAACACGGAGGCTTGCCACAAGATGTCAGTGTCTGTCCTCCCCAAATCAGAAGCCTCTCG